>NW_027189132.1:3844641-3878417 GCF_040958095.1 Procambarus clarkii
CTGTGGCAGTAGTACTGACTGTGGCAGTAGTACTGACTGTGGCAGTAGTCTGACTGTGGCAGTAGTACTGCAACTGGGCAGTAGTACTGACTGTGGCAGTAGTACTGACTGTGGCAGTAGTACTGACTGTGGCAGTATGCGACTGTGGCAGTAGTACTGACTGTGGCAGTAGTCTGACTGTGCAGTAGTACTGACTGTGGCAGTAGTCTGACTGTGGCAGTAGTACTGACTGTGGTCAGTAGTACTGACTGTGGCAGTAAGGTGCTGACTGTGGCAGTAGTACTGACTGTGGCAGTAGTACTGACTGTGGCAGTAGTACTGACTGTGGCAGTAGTACTGACTGTGGCAGTAGTACTGACTGTGGCAGTAGTACTGACTGTGGCAGTAGTACTGACTGTGGCAGTAGTACTGACTGTGGCAGTAGTACTGACTGTGGCAGTAGTACTGACTGTGGCAGTATGTGACTGTGGCAGTAGTGCTGACGTGGCAGTAGTGCTGACTGTGGCAGTAGTACTGACTGTGGCAGTAGTACTGACGTGGCAGTAGTGCTGACTGTGGCAGTAGTCTGACGTGGCAGTTAGTGCTGACTGTGGCAGTAGTACTGACTGTGGCAGTAGTACTGACTGTGGCAGTAGTACTGACTGTGGCAGTAGTGCTGACTGTGGCAGTAGTGCTGACTGTGGCAGTAGTGCTGACGGTGGCAGTAGTGACTGTGGCAGTAGTACTGACTGTGGCAGTAGTGCTGACTGTGGCAGTAGTGCTGACGGTGCAGTAGTGCTGACTGTGGCAGTAGTACTGACTGTGGCAGTAGTACTGACTGTGGCAGTAGTACTGACTGTGGCAGTAGTACTGACTGTGGCAGTAGTACTGACTGTGGCAGTAGTGCTGACTGTGGCAGTAGTGCTGACTGTGGCAGTAGTACTGACTGTGGCAGTAGTACTGACTGTGGCAGTAGTACTGACTGGCAGTAGTACTGACTGTGGCAGTAGTACTGACTGTGGCAGTAGTACTGACTGTGCAGTAGTACTGACTGTGGCAGTAGTACTGACTGTGGCAGTAGTACTGACTGTGGCAGTAGTACTGACTGTGGCAGTAGTACTGACTGTGGCAGTAGTACTGACTGTGCAGTAGTACTGACTGTGGCAGTAGTACGACTGTGCAGTAGTACTGACTGGTGGCAGTAGTACTGACTGTGCAGTAGTACTGACGGTGGCAGTAGTACTGACTGTGGCAGTAGTACTGACTGTGGCAGTAGTGCTGACTGTGGCAGTAGTACTGACTGTGGCAAGTAGTGCTGACTGTGGCAGTAGTACTGACTGTGGCAGTAGTACTGACTGTGGCAGTAGTACTGACTGTGGCAGTAGTACTGACGGTGGCAGTAGTGCTGACTGTGGCAGTAGTACTGACGTGGCAGTAGTACTGACTGTGGCAGTAGTACTGACTGTGGCAGTAGTACTGACTGTGGCAGTAGTACTGACTGTGGCAGTAGTCTGACGGTGGCAGTAGTACTGACTGTGGCAGTAGTACTGACTGTGGCAGTAGTACTGACGTGGAAAGTACTGACTGTGGCAGTAGTCTGACTGTGGCAGTAGTGCTGACTGTGGCAGTAGTGCTGACTGTGGCAGTAGTACTGACGTGGCAGTAGTACTGACTGTGGCAGTAGTACTGACTGTGGCAGTAGTGCTGACTGTGGCAGTAGTACTGACTGTGGCAGTAGTACTGACTGTGGCAGTAGTACTGACTGTGGCAGTAGTACTGACGGTGGCAGTAGTGCTGACTGTGGCAGTAGTACTGACTGTGGCAGTAGTAGTGGACTGTGGCAGTAGTACTGACTGTGGCAGTAGTGCTGACGTGGCAGTAGTACTGACTGTGGCAGTAGTACTGACTGGTGGCAGTAGTACTGACTGTGGCAGTAGTACTGACGGTGTGCAGTAGTGCTGACTGTGGCAGTAGTACTGACGGTCTGGCAGTAGTACTGACTGTGGCAGTAGTACTGACTGTGGCAGTAGTACTGACTGTGGCAGTAGTTACTGACTGTGGCAGTAGTACTGACGGTGGCAGTAGTACTGACTGTGGCAGTAGTACTGCTGTGCAGTAGGTACTGACTGTGGGCAGTAGTACTGACTGTGGCAGTAGTACTGACTGTGGCAGTAGTACTGACTGTGGCAGTAGTGCTGACTGTGGCAAGTAGTACTGACGGTGGCAGTAGTGACTGACTGTGGCAGTAGTACTGACTGTGGCAGTAGTACTGACTGTGGCAGTAGTACTACTGTGGCAGTAGTACTGACTGTGGCAGTAGTGCTGACTGTGGCAGTAGTACTGACGGTGGCAGTAGTGCTGACTGTGGCAGTAGTACTGACTGTGGCAGTAGTACTGACTGTGGCAGTTAGTACTGACTGTGGCAGTAGTACTGACGGTGGCAGTAGTGCTGACTGTGGCAGTAGTACTGACTGTGGCAGTAGTACTGACTGTGGCAGTAGTACTGACTGTGGCAGTTAGTACTGACTGTGGCAGTAGTGCTGACTGTGGCAGTAGTGCTGACGGTGGCAGTTGTGCTGACTGTGGCAGTAGTGCTGACTGGGCAGTAGTGCTGACTGTGGCAGTAGTACTGACTGTGGCAGTAGTGCTGACTGTGGCAGTAGTACTGACTGTGGCAGTAGTGCTGACTGGTGGCAGTAGTGCTGACTGTGGCAGTAGTGCTGACGGTGGCAGTAGTGCTGACTGTGGCAGTAGTACTGACTGTGGCAGTAGTACTGACTGTGGCAGTAGTACTGACTGTGGCAGTAGTACTGACTGTGCAGTAGTACTGACTGTGGCAGTAGTACTGACGGTAACAGTAGTACTGACTGTGGCAGTAGTCTGACTGTGGCAAGTACTGACTGTGGCAGTAGTACTGACTGTGGCAGTAGTACTGACTGTGGCAGTAGTACTGACTGTGGCAGTAGGTGTGACTGTGGCAGTAGTACTGACTGTGGCAGTAGTGTGACTGTGGCAGTAGTAGACGTGGCTAGTACTGACTGTGGCAAGTATGTACTGACTGTGGCAGTAGTACTGACTGTGGCAGTAGTACTGACTGTGGCAGTAGGTACTGACGTGGCAGTAGTACTGACTGTGGCAGTAGTACTGACTGTGGCTAGTAGTAGCTAGACTGTGGCAGTAGTACTGACTGTGGCAGTAAGTACTGACTGTGGCAGTAGCTAGACGTGGCAGTAGTACTGACGGTGGCAGTAAGTACTGACTGTGCAGTAGTACTGACGGTGGCAGTAGTGCTGACTGTGGCAGTAGTACTGACGGTGGCAGTAGTACTGACTGTGGCAGTAGTACTGAACTGTGGCAGTAGTACTGACTGTGGCAGTAGTACTGACTGTGGCAGTAGTACTGACGGTTGGCAGTAGTACTGACTGTGGCAGTAGTACTGACTGGTGGGCAGTAGTACTGACTGTGGCAGTAGTACTGACTGTGGCAGTAGTCTGACTGTGGCAGTAGTACTGACTGTGGCAGTAGTGCTGACTGTGGCAGTAGTACTGACTGTGGCAGTAGTACTGACTGTGGCAGTAGTACTGACTGTGGCAGTAGTACTGACTGTGGCAGTAGTACTGACTTTTGGTGGGGCAGTAGTACTGACTGTGGCAGTAGTACTGACTGTGGCAGTAGTACTGACTGTGGCAGTAGTTACTGACTGTGGCAGTAGTACTGACTGTGGCAGTAGAATGACTGTGGCAGTAGTACTGACTGTGGCAGTAGTGCTGACGTTGGCAGTAGTGCTGACTGTGGCAGTAGTAATGAACGGTTGGCAGTAGTACTGACTGTGGCAGTAGTACTGACGGTGGCAGTAGTATGCTGCTGGCAGTTAGTGCGCTGCCTGGTGGCAGTTCGTTCTGACTGTGGCAGTAGTACTGACGGTGGCAGTAGTACTGACTGTGCAGTAGTACTGGACTGTGGCAGTAGTGCTGACTGTGGAAGTAGTACTGACGGTGGCAGTAGTACTGACTGTGGCAGTAGTACTGACTGTGGCAGTAGTACTGACTGTGGCAGTAGTGCTGACTGTGGCAGTAGTGCTGACGGTGGCAGTAGTGCTGACTGTGGCAGTAGTACTGACGGTGGCAGTAGTGCTGACTGTGGCAGTAGTACTGACTGGTGGCAGTAGTGCTGGACTGTGGCAGTAGTACTGACGGTGGCAGTAGTGCTGACTGTGGCAGTAGTACTGACTGTGGCAGTAGTACTGACTGTGGCAGTAGTACTGACTGTGGCAGTAGTACTGACGGTGGCAGTAGTACTGACTGTGGCAGTAGTACTGACTGTGGCAGTAGTACTGACTGTGGCAGTAGTTCTTACTGTGTGGCAGTAGTACTGACTGTGGCAGTAGTGCTGACTGTGGCAGTAGTGCTGACTGTGGCAGTAGTACTGACGGTGGCAGTAGTACTGACTGTGGCAGTAGTACTGACTGTGGCAGTAGTGCTGACTGTGGCAGTAGTACTTACTGTGGCAGTAGTACTGACTGTGGCAGTAGTGCTGACTGTGGCAGTAGTGCGGACGGTGGCAGTAGTGCTGAACTGTGGCAGTAGTGCTGACGGTGGCAGTAGTGCTGACTGTGGGCAGTAGTACTGACTGTGGCAGTTAGTACTGGACGGGGCAGTAGTGCTGACTGTGGCAGTAGTACTGACGGTTGGCTTTAGTGCTGACTGATGGCAGTAGTACTGTACGGTGGCAGTAGTACTGACTGTGGCAGTAGTACTGACTGTTGGCTAGTAGTTACTTATTGTGGCAGTAGTACTGATGGTAACAGTAGTACTGACTGTGGCAGTAGTCCTGACTGTGGCAGTAGTACTGACGGTAAAAAGTTATACTGACTGTGGCAGTAGGTGTGACTGTGGCAGTAGTACTGACGGTAAAAGTAGTACTGACTGTGGCAGTAGTGCTGACTGTGGGCAGTATTTCTGACTGTGGCAGTAGTTCTGACTGTGGCAGTAGTACTGACTGTGGCAGTAGTACTGACTGTGGCAGTAGGTGTGACTGTGGCAGTAGTACTGACTGTGGCAGTAGGTGTGACTGTGGCAGTAGTACTGACTGTGGCAGTAGTTCTGACTGTGGCAGTAGTACTGACTGTGGCAGTAGTACTGACTGTGGCAGTAGTACTGACTGTGGCAGTAGTACTGACTGTTTCAGTAGTACTGACTGTGGCAGTAGTACTGACTGTGGCAGTAGTGCTGACTGTGGCAGTAGTACTGACGGTGGCAGTAGTGCTGACTGTGGCAGTAGTACTTACTGTGGCAGTAGTACTGACTGGCAGTAGTGCTGACTGTGGCAGTAGTGCTGACGGTGGCAGTAGTGCTGACTGTGGCAGTAGTACTGACTGTGGCAGTAGTACTGACTGTGGCAGTAGTGCTGACTGTGGCAGTAGTACTTACTGTGGCAGTAGTACTGACTGTGGCAGTATTGCTGACTGTGGCAGTAGTGCTGACGGTGGCAGTAGTGCTGACTGTGGCAGTAGTACTGACTGTGGCAGTAGTACTGACGGTGGCAGTAGTGCTGACTGTGGCAGTAGTACTGACGGTGGCTTTAGTGCTGACTGTGGCAGTAGTACTGATGGTGGCAGTAGTACTGACTGTGGCAGTAGTACTGACTGTGGCAGTAGTGCTGACTGTGACAGTAGTGCTGACTGTGGCAGTAGTGCTGACGGTGGCAGTAGTGCTGACTGTGGCAGTAGTGCTGACTGTGGCAGTAGTGCTGACTGTGGCAGTAGTGCTGACGGTGGCAGTAGTGCTGACTGTGGCAGTAGTACTGACTGTGGCAGTAGTACTGACTGTGGCAGTAGTACTGACTGTGGCAGTAGTACTGACTGTGGCAGTAGTACTGACTGTGGCAGTAGTACTGACTGTGGCAGTAGTACTGACTGTGGCAGTAGTACTGACTGTGGCAGTAGTACTGACTGTGGCAGTAGTACTGACTGTGGCAGTAGTACTGACTGTGGCAGTAGTACTGACTGTGGCAGTAGTACTGACTGTGGCAGTAGTACTGACTGTGGCAGTAGTACTGACTGTGGCAGTAGTACTGACTGTGGCAGTAGTACTGACTGTGGCAGTAGTACTGACTGTGGCAGTAGTACTGACTGTGGCAGTAGAACTGATTTTGACAGTAGTACTGACTGTTGCAGTAGTACTGACGGTGGCAGTAGTGCTGACTGTGGCAGTAGTACTGACGGTGGCAGTAGTACTGACTGTGGCAGTAGTACTGACTGTGGCAGTAGTGCTGACTGTGGCAGTAGTGCTGACTGTGACAGTAGTGCTGACGGTGGCAGTAGTGCTGACTGTGGCAGTAGTACTGACGGTGGCAGTAGTGCTGACTGTGGCAGTAGTACTGACGGTGGCAGTAGTGCTGACTGTGGCAGTAGTACTGACGGTGGCAGTAGTGCTGACTGTGGCAGTAGTACTGACTGTGGCAGTAGTACTGACTGTGGCAGTAGTACTGACTGTGGCAGTAGTACTGACGGTGGCAGTAGTACTGACTGTGGCAGCAGTACTGACTGTGGCAGTAGTACTGACTGTGGCAGTAGTACTGACTGTGGCAGTAGTACTGACTGTGGCAGTAGTGCTGACTGTGGCAGTAGTGCTGACTGTGGCAGTAGTACTGACGGTGGCAGTAGTACTGACTGTGGCAGTAGTACTGACTGTGGCAGTAGTGCTGACTGTGGCAGTAGTACTTACTGTGGCAGTAGTACTGACTGTGGCAGTAGTGCTGACTGTGGCAGTAGTGCTGACGGTGGCAGTAGTGCTGACTGTGGCAGTAGTACTGACTGTGGCAGTAGTACTGACGGTGGCAGTAGTGCTGACTGTGGCAGTAGTACTGACGGTGGCTTTAGTGCTGACTGTGGCAGTAGTACTGACGGTGGCAGTAGTACTGACTGTGGCAGTAGTACTGACTGTGGCAGTAGTGCTGACTGTGACAGTAGTGCTGACTGTGGCAGTAGTGCTGACGGTGGCAGTTGTGCTGACTGTGGCAGTAGTGCTGACTGTGGCAGTAGTGCTGACTGTGGCAGTAGTGCTGACGGTGGCAGTAGTGCTGACTGTGGCAGTAGTACTGACTGTGGCAGTAGTGCTGACGGTGGCAGTAGTGCTGACTGTGGCAGTAGTGCTGACGGTGGCAATAGTGCTGACTGTGGCAGTAGTACTGACTGTGGCAGTAGTACTGACTGTGGCAGTAGTACTGACTGTGGCAGTAGTACTGACTGTGGCAGTAGTACTTACTGTGGCAGTAGTACTGACGGTAACAGTAGTACTGACTGTGGCAGTAGTCCTGACTGTTACAGTAGTTCTGACGGTGGCAGTAGTTCTGACTGTGGCAGTAGTACTGACTGTGGCAGTAGTACTGACTGTGGCAGTAGGTGTGACTGTGGCAGTAGTACTGACTGTGGCAGTAGTACTGACTGTGGCAGTAGTACTGACTGTGGCAGTAGTACTGACTGTGGCAGTAGTACTGACTGTGGCAGTAGTACTGACTGTGGCAGTAGTACTGACTGTGGCAGTAGTACTGACGTTGGTTGTAGTACTGACGGTGGCAGTAGTACTGACTGTGGCAGTAGTACTGACTGTGGCAGTAGTACTGACTGTGGCAGTAGTACTGACTGTGGCAGTAGTACTGACTGTGGCAGTAGTACTGACTGTGTCAGTAGTACTGACTGTGGCAGTAGTACTGACTGTGGCAGTAGTACTGACTGTGGCAGTAGTACTGACTGTGGCAGTAGTACTGACTGTGGCAGTAGTACTGACTGTGGCAGTAGTACTGACTGTGGCAGTAGTACTGACTGTGGCAGTAGAACTGACTGTGGCAGTAGTACTGACTGTTGCAGTAGTACTGACGGTGGCAGTAGTGCTGACTGTGACAGTAGTACTGACGGTGGCAGTAGTACTGACTGTGGCAGTAGTACTGACGGTGGCAGTAGTATTGACTGTGGCAGTAGTGCTGACTGTGGCAGTAGTACTGACGGTGGCAGTAGTACTGACTGTGGCAGTAGTACTGACTGTGGCAGTAGTGCTGACTGTGGAAGTAGTACTGACGGTGGCAGTAGTACTGACTGTGGCAGTAGTACTGACTGTGGCAGTAGTACTGACTGTGGCAGTAGTGCTGACTGTGGCAGTAGTGCTGACGGTGGCAGTAGTGCTGACTGTGGCAGTAGTACTGACGGTGGCAGTAGTGCTGACTGTGTCAGTAGTATTGACGGTGGCAGTAGTGCTAACTGTGGCAGTAGTACTGACGGTGGCAGTAGTGCTGACTGTGGCAGTAGTGCTGACTGTGGCAGTAGTACTGACTGTGGCAGTAGTACTGACTGTGGCAGTAGTACTGACGGTGGCAGTAGTACTGACTGTGGCAGTAGTACTGACTGTGGCAGTAGTATTGACTGTGGCAGTAGTTCTTACTGTGGCAGTAGTACTGACTGTGGCAGTAGTGCTGACTGTTGCAGTAGTGCTGACTGTGGCAGTAGTACTGACGGTGGCAGTAGTACTGACTGTGGCAGTAGTACTGACTGTGGCAGTAGTGCTGACTGTGGCAGTAGTACTTACTGTGGCAGTAGTACTGACTGTGGCAGTAGTGCTGACTGTGGCAGTAGTGCTGACGGTGGCAGTAGTGCTGACTGTGGCAGTAGTACTGACTGTGGCAGTAGTACTGACGGTGGCAGTAGTGCTGACTGTGGCAGTAGTACTGACGGTGGATTTAGTGCTGACTGTGGCTGTAGTACTGACGGTGGCAGTAGTACTGACTGTGGCAGTAGTACTGACTGTGGCAGTAGTGCTGACTGTGGCAGTAGTGCTGACTGTGGCAGTAGTGCTGACGGTGGCAGTAGTGCTGACTGTGGCAGTAGTGCTGACTGTGGCAGTAGTGCTGACTGTGGCAGTAGTGCTGACGGTGGCAGTAGTGCTGACTGTGGCAGTAGTACTGAATGTGGCAGTAGTGCTGACGGTGGCAGTAGTGCTGACTGTGGCAGTAGTGCTGACGGTGGCAATAGTGCTGACTGTGGCAGTAGTACTGACTGTGGCAGTAGTACTGACTGTGGCAGTAGTACTGACTGTGGCAGTAGTACTGACTGTGGCAGTAGTACTTACTGTGGCAGTAGTACTGATGGTAACAGTAGTACTGACTGTGGCAATAGTCCTGACTGTGGCAGTAGTACTGACGGTGGCAGTAGTACTGACTGTGGCAGTAGGTGTGACTGTGGCAGTAGTACTGACGGTAACAGTAGTACTGACTGTGGCAGTTGTGCTGACTGGGGCAGTATTTCTGACTGTGGCAGTAGTTCTGACTGTGGCAGTAGTACTGACTGTGGCAGTAGTACTGACTGTGGCAGTAGGTGTGACTGTGGCAGTAGTACTGACTGTGGCAGTAGGTGTGACTGTGGCAGTAGTACTGACTGTGGCAGTAGTACTGACTGTGGCAGTAGTACTGACTGTGGCAGTAGTACTGACTGTGGCAGTAGTACTGACTGTGGCAGTAGTACTGACTGTGGCAGTAGTACTGACTGTGGCAGTAGTACTGACTGTGGCAGTAGTACTGACGGTGGCAGTAGTGCTGACTGTGGCAGTAGTACTGACGGTGGCAGTAGTGCTGACTGTGGCAGTAGTACTGACTGTGGCAGTAGTGCTGACTGTGGCAGTAGTACTTACTGTGGCAGTAGTACTGACTGTGGCAGTAGTGCTGACTGTGGCAGTAGTGCTGACGGTGGCAGTAGTGCTGACTGTGGCAGTAGTACTGACTGTGGCAGTAGTACTGACGGTGGCAGTAGTGCTGACTGTGGCAGTAGTACTGACGGTGGCTTTAGTGCTGACTGTGGCAGTAGTACTGACGGTGGCAGTAGTACTGACTGTGGCAGTAGTACTGACTGTGGCAGTAGTACTGACGGTGGCAGTAGTGCTGACTGTGGCAGTAGTACTGACGGTGGCAGTAGTGCTGACTGTGGCAGTAGTACTGACGGTGGCAGTAGTGCTGACTGTGGCAGTAGTACTGACTGTGGCAGTAGTACTGACTGTGGCAGTAGTACTGACTGTGGCAGTAGTACTGACGGTGGCAGTAGTACTGACTGTGGCAGTAGTACTGACTGTGGCAGTAGTACTGACTGTGGCAGTAGTACTGACTGTGGCAGTAGTACTGACTGTGGCAGTAGTGCTGACTGTGGCAGTAGTGCTGACTGTGGCAGTAGTACTGACGGTGGCAGTAGTACTGACTGTGGCAGTAGTACTGACTGTGGCAGTAGTGCTGACTGTGGCAGTAGTACTTACTGTGGCAGTAGTACTGACTGTGGCAGTAGTGCTGACTGTGGCAGTAGTGCTGACGGTGGCAGTAGTGCTGACTGTGGCAGTAGTACTGACTGTGGCAGTAGTACTGACGGTGGCAGTAGTGCTGACTGTGGCAGTAGTACTGACGGTGGCTTTAGTGCTGACTGTGGCAGTAGTACTGACGGTGGCAGTAGTACTGACTGTGGCAGTAGTACTGACTGTGGCAGTAGTGCTGACTGTGACAGTAGTGCTGACTGTGGCAGTAGTGCTGACGGTGGCAGTTGTGCTGACTGTGGCAGTAGTGCTGACTGTGGCAGTAGTGCTGACTGTGGCAGTAGTGCTGACGGTGGCAGTAGTGCTGACTGTGGCAGTAGTACTGACTGTGGCAGTAGTGCTGACGGTGGCAGTAGTGCTGACTGTGGCAGTAGTGCTGACGGTGGCAATAGTGCTGACTGTGGCAGTAGTACTGACTGTGGCAGTAGTACTGACTGTGGCAGTAGTACTGACTGTGGCAGTAGTACTGACTGTGGCAGTAGTACTTACTGTGGCAGTAGTACTGACGGTAACAGTAGTACTGACTGTGGCAGTAGTCCTGACTGTTACAGTAGTTCTGACGGTGGCAGTAGTTCTGACTGTGGCAGTAGTACTGACTGTGGCAGTAGTACTGACTGTGGCAGTAGGTGTGACTGTGGCAGTAGTACTGACTGTGGCAGTAGTACTGACTGTGGCAGTAGTACTGACTGTGGCAGTAGTACTGACTGTGGCAGTAGTACTGACTGTGGCAGTAGTACTGACTGTGGCAGTAGTACTGACTGTGGCAGTAGTACTGACGTTGGTTGTAGTACTGACGGTGGCAGTAGTACTGACTGTGGCAGTAGTACTGACTGTGGCAGTAGTACTGACTGTGGCAGTAGTACTGACTGTGGCAGTAGTACTGACTGTGGCAGTAGTACTGACTGTGTCAGTAGTACTGACTGTGGCAGTAGTACTGACTGTGGCAGTAGTACTGACTGTGGCAGTAGTACTGACTGTGGCAGTAGTACTGACTGTGGCAGTAGTACTGACTGTGGCAGTAGTACTGACTGTGGCAGTAGTACTGACTGTGGCAGTAGAACTGACTGTGGCAGTAGTACTGACTGTTGCAGTAGTACTGACGGTGGCAGTAGTGCTGACTGTGACAGTAGTACTGACGGTGGCAGTAGTACTGACTGTGGCAGTAGTACTGACGGTGGCAGTAGTATTGACTGTGGCAGTAGTGCTGACTGTGGCAGTAGTACTGACGGTGGCAGTAGTACTGACTGTGGCAGTAGTACTGACTGTGGCAGTAGTGCTGACTGTGGAAGTAGTACTGACGGTGGCAGTAGTACTGACTGTGGCAGTAGTACTGACTGTGGCAGTAGTACTGACTGTGGCAGTAGTGCTGACTGTGGCAGTAGTGCTGACGGTGGCAGTAGTGCTGACTGTGGCAGTAGTACTGACGGTGGCAGTAGTGCTGACTGTGTCAGTAGTATTGACGGTGGCAGTAGTGCTAACTGTGGCAGTAGTACTGACGGTGGCAGTAGTGCTGACTGTGGCAGTAGTGCTGACTGTGGCAGTAGTACTGACTGTGGCAGTAGTACTGACGGTGGCAGTAGTACTGACTGTGGCAGTAGTACTGACTGTGGCAGTAGTATTGACTGTGGCAGTAGTTCTTACTGTGGCAGTAGTACTGACTGTGGCAGTAGTGCTGACTGTTGCAGTAGTGCTGACTGTGGCAGTAGTACTGACGGTGGCAGTAGTACTGACTGTGGCAGTAGTACTGACTGTGGCAGTAGTGCTGACTGTGGCAGTAGTACTTACTGTGGCAGTAGTACTGACTGTGGCAGTAGTGCTGACTGTGGCAGTAGTGCTGACGGTGGCAGTAGTGCTGACTGTGGCAGTAGTACTGACTGTGGCAGTAGTACTGACGGTGGCAGTAGTGCTGACTGTGGCAGTAGTACTGACGGTGGATTTAGTGCTGACTGTGGCTGTAGTACTGACGGTGGCAGTAGTACTGACTGTGGCAGTAGTACTGACTGTGGCAGTAGTGCTGACTGTGGCAGTAGTGCTGACTGTGGCAGTAGTGCTGACGGTGGCAGTAGTGCTGACTGTGGCAGTAGTGCTGACTGTGGCAGTAGTGCTGACTGTGGCAGTAGTGCTGACGGTGGCAGTAGTGCTGACTGTGGCAGTAGTACTGAATGTGGCAGTAGTGCTGACGGTGGCAGTAGTGCTGACTGTGGCAGTAGTGCTGACGGTGGCAATAGTGCTGACTGTGGCAGTAGTACTGACTGTGGCAGTAGTACTGACTGTGGCAGTAGTACTGACTGTGGCAGTAGTACTGACTGTGGCAGTAGTACTTACTGTGGCAGTAGTACTGATGGTAACAGTAGTACTGACTGTGGCAATAGTCCTGACTGTGGCAGTAGTACTGACGGTGGCAGTAGTACTGACTGTGGCAGTAGGTGTGACTGTGGCAGTAGTACTGACGGTAACAGTAGTACTGACTGTGGCAGTTGTGCTGACTGGGGCAGTATTTCTGACTGTGGCAGTAGTTCTGACTGTGGCAGTAGTACTGACTGTGGCAGTAGTACTGACTGTGGCAGTAGGTGTGACTGTGGCAGTAGTACTGACTGTGGCAGTAGGTGTGACTGTGGCAGTAGTACTGACTGTGGCAGTAGTACTGACTGTGGCAGTAGTACTGACTGTGGCAGTAGTACTGACTGTGGCAGTAGTACTGACTGTGGCAGTAGTACTGACTGTGGCAGTAGTACTGACTGTGGCAGTAGTACTGACTGTGGCAGTAGTACTGACGGTGGCAGTAGTGCTGACTGTGGCAGTAGTACTGACGGTGGCAGTAGTGCTGACTGTGGCAGTAGTACTGACTGTGGCAGTAGTACTGACTGTGGCAGTAGTACTGACTGTGGCAGTAGTACTGACGGTGGCAGTAGTACTGACTGTGGCAGTAGTACTGACTGTGGCAGTAGTACTGACTGTGGCAGTAGTACTGACTGTGGCAGTAGTGCTGACTGTGGCAGTAGTGCTGACTGTGGCAGTAGTACTGACGGTGGCAGTAGTACTGACTGTGGCAGTAGTACTGACTGTGGCAGTAGTGCTGACTATGGCAGTAGTACTTACTGTGGCAGTAGTACTGACTGTGGCAGTAGTGCTGACTGTGGCAGTAGTGCTGACGTTGACAGTAGTGCTGACTGTGGCAGTAGTACTGACTGTGGCAGTAGTACTGACGGTGGCAGTAGTGCTGACTGTGGCAGTAGTACTGACGGTGGCTTTAGTGCTGACTGTGGCAGTAGTACTGACGGTGGCAGTAGTACTGACTGTGGCAGTAGTACTGACGGTGGCAGTAGTGCTGACTGTGGCAGTAGTACTGACGGTGGCTTTAGTGCTGACTGTGGCAGTAGTACTGACGGTGGCAGTAGTACTGACTGTGGCAGTAGTACTGACTGTGGCAGTAGTGCTGACTGTGACAGTAGTGCTGACTGTGGCAGTAGTGCTGACGGTGGCAGTAGTGCTGACTGTGGCAGTAGTGCTGACTGTGGCAGTAGTGCTGACTGTGGCAGTAGTTCTGACGGTGGCAGTAGTGCTGACTGTGGCAGTAGTACTGACTGTGGCAGTAGTGCTGACGGTGGCAGTAGTGCTGACTGTGGCAGTAGTGCTGACGGTGGCAATAGTGCTGACTGTGGCAGTAGTACTGACTGTGGCAGTAGTACTGACTGTGGCAGTAGTACTGACTGTGGCAGTAGTACTGACTGTGGCAGTAGTACTTACTGTGGCAGTAGTACTGACGGTAACAGTAGTACTGACTGTGGCAGTAGTCCTGACTGTGGCAGTAGTTCTGACGGTGGCAGTAGTTCTGACTGTGGCAGTAGTAATGACTGTGGCAGTAGTACTGACTGAGGCAGTAGGTGTGACTGTGGCAGTAGTACTGACTGTGGCAGTAGGTGTGACTGTGGCAGTAGTACTGACTGTGGCAGTAGTACTGACTGTGGCAGTAGTACTGACTGTGGCAGTAGTACTGACTGTGGCAGTAGTACTGACTGTGGCAGTAGTACTGACGTTGGTTGTAGTACTGACGGTGGCAGTAGTACTGACTGTGGCAGTAGTACTGACTGTGGCAGTAGTACTGACTGTGGCAGTAGTACTGACTGTGGCAGTAGTACTGACGTTGGTTGTAGTACTGACGGTGGCAGTAGTACTGACTGTGGCAGTAGTACTGACTGTGGCAGTAGTACTGACTGTGGCAGTAGTACTGACTGTGGCAGTAGTACTGACTGTGGCAGTAGTACTGACGGTGGCAGTAGTACTGACGGTGGCAGAATTACTGACTCTGGAAGTAGTACTGACTGTGGCAGTAGTACTGACGGTGGCAGTAGTACTGACTGTGGCAGTAGTACTGACTGTGGCAGTAGTACTGACTGTGGCAGTAGTACTGACTGTGGCAGTAGTGCTGACTGTGGCAGTAGTGCTGACGGTGGCAGTAGTGCTGACTGTGGCAGTAGTACTGAATGTGGCAGTAGTGCTGACGGTGGCAGTAGTGCTGACTGTGGCAGTAGTGCTGACGGTGGCAATAGTGCTGACTGTGGCAGTAGTACTGACTGTGGCAGTAGTACTGACTGTGGCAGTAGTACTGACTGTGGCAGTAGTACTGACTGTGGCAGTAGTACTTACTGTGGCAGTAGTACTGATGGTAACAGTAGTACTGACTGTGGCACTAGTCCTGACTGTGGCAGTAGTACTGACGGTGGCAGTAGTACTGACTGTGGCAGTAGGTGTGACTGTGGCAGTAGTACTGACGGTAACAGTAGTACTGACTGTGGCAATTGTGCTGACTGTGGCAGTATTTCTGACTGTGGCAGTAGTTCTGACTGTGGCAGTAGTACTGACTGTGGCAGTAGTACTGACTGTGGCAGTAGGTGTGACTGTGGCAGTAGTACTGACTGTGGCAGTAGGTGTGACTGTGGCAGTAGTACTGACTGTGGCAGTAGTACTGACTGTGGCAGTAGTACTGACTGTGGCAGTAGTACTGACTGTGGCAGTAGTACTGACTGTGGCAGTAGTACTGACTGTGGCAGTAGTAGTAGGGTGTAAGCGCCACAGAACATTTTTTTTTTTTGGGCGGAGGACCCCTGTGGAATGTAAGCGCCACAGAACATTTTTTTTTTTTGGGCGGAGGACCCCTGTGGAATGTAAGCGCCACAGAACATTTTTTTTTTTTGGGGAAAAAATGTTCTGTAGCGCTTTAGGGTTTTCAGGTGAATTTGGGGGAGTCACAGATTTGGAATTAGGGAATTCTTATAATGAAAAATAATGTCATACGAGTTTGTTAAAGTTCTTATAAGAAAAATAATTTCCGAGACATAGAAGTTTGTTAAGGCTTTATGGGACAAATTCAAATAACGTGTGTAGCACTTTAGGGCTTCCAGGAGAACTCTACGGACATATTTTACATGTTTTCAACTTACAAAATCGTCTATGTAAGCCTTAGTTATTCATATAAATTTAGAAAATCACCTGTGTAAGTCATGGTTTTCAAGTCTCGTACATCACACCCCCCTCCCTCCCCCCTTACCTCGCAATCTGTCGCGTCACCTTTATTTACTTTACGCCCGGCCAGCCAGACATCGCATACAGGGTACCTCTTATCTTATCCGTAATATCTGGACCGTCCCTCCTCTCTCTCTCTCTCTCTCTCCCTCCTCTCTCTCTCTCCTCTTCATATTATTCCCTCTTCCTATTTTCTGACATACTAATATTTTATTCCTTTTTCATTAACCAGTCAGTTTTATACAAATCAACCGAAGCATCTCAATGTAACCTTTAATACTGAAACTGCCTCAGAGACTATCTAAGCTGGCCCCAGCTACCTGCCCCAGGCTATCTGCCCGAGGCAATCATCACCTGATTACCTGCCCCAGACATCCACCAGTCATTGTCGGCGTTCGCCACCGTAATAATTTATATATATATACATTAAGCGTTAATAAAACTTATTTATTTATTTATAATTTATTTAGTCATCTAATTCATAGTTTACACAATTTATAATAAACGATTCATTTAGCCCGAAGTTCTAAGAAGCTCGCTCCTCAATCCGCCTGTATAATAACAGTTTCAGATAGCGTTTACGCATGTAGCCGCTACCTCCGTCCCTATCTCACAAGGCGGAGGGTCATCTCCGTAATCATACATTATCTAGCGTAGCCTCAACACCTGTTCATACCTCTCACCCGCTCGCATCTCACTCCTGCATCACCTACACCGACCCCCACCGAACACCGCTGCTATCTTATCGTCACAATCTTATCTAGACCTGTCTCTCTCTACCTTACACCTTACCCTCCCTAATCATTATCATTAATATTGTTCTTTCTCAAATCCGTACAGCTATATGAACTTTGTAATACTAGTTCCATACATTAAACAAAACAGTTTTCTCAAATCAATCGGTTCAATTGTCAAACCTTAGCTCATGTCCTCGCATTACTTCCCTCGCACATCTTGTTATTAACCCCATCATACCTGGTAAATAAGATCAAGACAGTTACTAAGCTCCAGCTCTCGTCACCGCTTTAGTTCTCTCTCGTATCTTCGTTAGTATCAGTCCAATTTCCCTGAAATTTTTACCCTCTGTATTTCAGACATAGTAAATATGAAGTAAACAATTATAAAACTCTAGCTCTTGTCCTCTGTCCAAGCTCACTTTTGTAAAATCATTACTCTCAGTCCAAATCACCCAACTACATTTTCAGACATAGTAAATAAAAACCAGTTCAGTTATCAAGTTTCAACTCTTGTGCCCCAGCTTAGTTCATTTGTACAAGTTCTTTATTTCCAACTAAATCACCCTGAGATTTAAGATCACCGTATTTCTAACGTAGTAAAATTAATCGGGGCATTAACCAAGCTCCATTTCCTCAGCCTTAGATCATCAGACATAAATATATTCGATCAAGTCCCTCTCCAGCCTATCTGTTTATCAGAGTATTTACTTTACCCTTCTCATCCCCAACGTATCAAAACCTTCAATAATCATACTGTATTTGCATATTTTCTCTATATTCAGCTGTGTTCTTCACATTTTGTCCATGTTTTCTATGTTCACTCCATGTTCTTCAAATGTTCACAGTCCCATTCAGTTCATATTTTCACAAGTATCTCCATTTTTTCTGTAATCTTTCTCTTAGTCTCATTACTTTCTCTACAAATTCTAGTCATATTTCTATGTTTTCATGTTCATCACATGTTCTCTTTACAACTTTTATACTCAATATTCATGCTAACTTCCATATTTTGTGTTCTTTGCAATAATTCATGTTCCTCTACAAGTTCATGTTCCGCACAAGATCACTTCGTTTTTTCACCTTCACTTACATGTTTTCTACATTCTTTGTCATATTCTCCATGTTCTTCACAAGTCCATTGTTCATTCTTTGTATTCCCTATTCTCCTTATCATGTTTTCATGTTCACTGTATTCATCAACTTTTCTTACATGTGTTCTTTGCCATGTTCCCCATATGTTCTCTGGGTTTTTCCCCTTACATGTTATTTAACGTTCCTTAACTAAAAAAATCTTTCGCCAATCAACTAAAACATAGTCACTTTCGTCATTTCTCAACTAAACTTATTATCCAGTCAACTAAAAATAGTCAGAAATAGCCTCGTTCAACACTGCTCTTAACTAAAACAACCTTTCTCTTAGCTAAAAATTGTCAAAGGAAACTTCTTTCAGCACTTTCTTAACAGCCGCTATGTTTCATCAAGTAAGAAAAAATTGTCAAAGGAAACTTTCCAAAACTGTTCATAACTAAACTTATTCCCTAGTCATCAGAAAATAACCGTGTTCTTCATGTTTCATTGTCATTTCATAACTAAAATTATCTGCCAATCATCAGAAAAAGTCATGTTCATCATGTTTTGGCTTTTGCTCAACTAAAAGTATTCATCGGTCAACTAAAAATAGTTACTTCATCATGTTTCATTGTCATTTCTTAACTGAAATATCACTTCTCTCATCTGAAAATAGTCAGGATTAACCTCATTCAACACCGTTCTTAACTAAAACAGCCTTTCGCTTAGCTAAAAATTGTCAAAGGAATCTTTTCAGCACTGTTCATAACTAACTTTATCCATAGTCAAGTAAGAAAATATAGTCAAAGATATCTATCATCGTCGTTCTTAACTGGCATTATACTTTGTGGAGCACTAAAATAGTCACTGTCGTCATATTTTGTCTTTTTCCTCAACTAAAATAGTCAAATGTAACTTTTTCAACACTTTCGTAACTAAAATTATATGTCGCTAAGTAAGAAAAATAGTCAAAGGTGCTCTCCGTTACACCAAAGTTACTCTTCGAGAAATCAAAGACACTCTTCAATACATCAAGGACTTACTCAAAGACACCAAAGTTACACTCTAAGACATCCTTCGAGACATCAAAGACATCCTTTAAGACTTCAAGGGCACTCTTCGAGATATCAAAAGACACTCTCAAACACTCAAAAATTTACTCGCATCCTCAAAGTTATTCTCAGAGTCATCAAAAAGTTAATCTCAGTTATCAAAATGCTATGCTCCAAGTAGCCTTTCATTCATCAGAGAACTTTCTAAGACATCTTCGTTCATTAAAGTTAATCTCAGAGGCATAAAAGTTATTCTCGGAGCTATCAAAAAGTTAATCTCTAAAACAACAAAAGTTAATCTCTGTCATCAAAGTTGATCTGCAAGATATCTTCGAGTCATCAAAGTTACTTTTCATTACATCAAAGACGCGTTCAAATACTACCCATGTTCTCAGAAGTCTTTCTCAAAGTTATTCAAAGAGCTAACAAAAGTTATTCTCAGAGTCAGCTTCGTTCTTCAGAGAAACTTTCCAAAACATCTTTGTTCATCAAAGTTATTCTCTAAGAGCTATCAAAAGTTATTCTCAGTCATCAAAGTTATTCCAAGAGACGTCAAAGTTAATCCAAGACTTCATCTTTCATCAAAGATATTCTCTCTAAGCCATCAATGTTCTTCTCTAAGACATAAAAGTTATTCTCTATGTCATCAAAAAGTTATTCTCTGAGCTAACAAAATACTACTCATGTTCTCAAAGACATTCTCCAATTCTTCAATGTTGTTTCAAAGACATCAAAGTTAATCTCAGAGTTATCCAAAGACATTCTCAAAGTCATCTAAAGTTATTCTCTAAGACATCAAAGTTATTCTAAGAGTTATCAAAAGTTATTCTCAGTCATGTTATGTTATTCTCTAACTCACTTCCATTCATCAAAAGACATTCTCTAAGCCCTCAAAGTTATTCCCAGAGTCATCAAAAAGTTATTCTTCAAAACATAAAATTTGCTCTGTAAGATATCTTCGTTCATCAAACTTATTCTCAGAGATATCTAAAGTTATTCTCAGAACAATCAAAAGTTATTCTAAGACAACAAAGTCTTTCTCAGAGTCATCAAAGTTATTCTCAGAGTCACCTTTGTTATTCAAAGAAGCCTTCTGAGACATCCTCGTTCAACAAAAACTGTCCTCAGAGCCATCAAAAAGTTAAATACAGTCGTCAAAGTTATTCTCTAAGTATCTTTTCGTTCATCAGAGAAGCTTTCTAAGACATCTTTGTTCATCCAAGTTGTTCTCTAAGACATCAATCTTGTTCTCTAAGACATCAAAGATGTTCTCTAAATCATAAAAGTTAATCTCTAAGTTACCTTCGTTCATCAGAGAAACTTTCCAAAACATCTTCGTTCATCAAACTTGTTTTCAAAGTCATCAAATGTTATTCTCGAAGTCATCAAAGATATTTTCAGAGACATCTAAAGTTAATTTCTATGTTATAAAAGTTATTCTCAGAGACATCTAAAGTTAATCTTGGTCATCAAAGTTGTTCTCTAAACATCAATGTTGTTCTCCAAGACATCAAAGATGTTCTCAAAATCATAAAAGTTATTCCCAGAGCTATCAAAGTGATCTCTAATTCATCTTCGTTCTCCAAAAAGTTGTTCTCTAAGACACCTTCGTTCATCAAAGAAACTCTCCTTCTTCCATCATGTTATTCTTTAAGACATCTTCAGTCATAAAATTTTCTCTCCAAAATGTAACTAGTTCAGCTTTTCATACCAAACCTGCATTTCTGTTAAAATATATTTTCGCAGACACTTTACCCTAAAACTATTCTCTGAACTATCCTAACTTAACTTACCTTACCTTACCTATCTTACCTAACTTTACCTATGTTACCTTACCTTACCTACCTTTCCTAACTTATCCTGCTTAACCTATCTTACCTAACTTTACCTATGTTACCTTACCTTACCTACCTTTCCTAACTTAACCTGCTTAACCTATCTTACCTAACTTTACCTATCTTACCTAACTTTACCTATGTTACCTTACCTTACCTACCTTTCCTAACTTAACCCGCTTAACCTATCTTACCTAACTTTACCTATCTTACCTAACTTAACTTTCATAACCTAACTTTACCTATCCTAACATAACTTACCTTACCTTCCCTATCTTACCTAACTTTACCTATCCTAACATAACTTACCTTACTTTCCCTAACTTAACCTAACTTTACCTATCCTAACTTAACTTACCTTTCATAACCTAACTTTACCTATCCTAACATAACTTACCTTACCTTCCCTAACTTAACCTAACTTTACCTGCTTAACATAACTTACCTTACCTTCCCTATCTTACCTAACTTTACCTATCCTATCCTAACCTAACTTGTCTTACCTAACTTAATCTTACTTTCCCAAACTGATGTATCCTAAGTTATCTAGTCCAACCAGACATGCTCTAACTTACATAAGTATTCCTTCTTGTCTTTTGTGTTTCGTCAATCATTGTCTCATATTCATTTACTCATTTCATTAGTTAATTCTCAAAATGGTCACTTATGGATTTCAAGTGCTATTTGTTATATATGGGCATTTACTCATTTCATTAGTTAATTTCTCAAATGGTCACTTATGCATTTCAAGTGCTATTTGTTAGAGATTGGATATTTAAGCATTTCAAAGGATTTTTGTTATATATGGGAACTTACTCATTTCAAGGGATAATTTCTCAAATGGACGTTTTGCATTTCAAGTGTTATTTGTTTAAGATTGGATATTTAAGCATTTCAAAGGATTTTTGTTATATATGGGAACTTACTCATTTCAAGGGATAATTTCTCAAATGGACGTTTTGCATTTCAAGTGTTATTTGTTTAAGATTGGGTGTTTAATCATTTCAAAGGATTTTTGTTATATATGGGAACTTACTCGTTTCAAAGGCTAATTTCTCAAATGGTCATTTTTGCAGATTAAGGGTTATTTGTTAAAGTTCATCAAGTTGCTCATAAGTTGTATTTATTATGTTTGTTATCATTTATTCTTATTCCCCAACCCCTTAACCTAACCTCTTGTAATCGTAGTGTATTTGGTAGGTTCTATAATATGTTCTTATTCCCCAACCCTTTAACCTAACCTTTCAGATGTAGTTTGTAGAATATATTATCCTTTTCCTAACCTTTCAGATGTAGTTTTGTTTCTCCTTTTTGTATATTTTTACCCAAACCCACCATCCCACTTAACCTTCTTTCCTTCTTTTACTTTGTTTTCACATATAAGTTCATTCTTTATCTTAGTAATAATAAAATTACAATAGTAAAGAATCAGATCTACTAAGACTTGAAATTGAGAAAAACAAGAGAGCAAGTGAGTGAGAGCATGAAAAGAGGAGAAAAGAGTAAGAGAGGGGGGGGGGGGAGGAAGAGCATTGGAGCACTAAGACTTGAATTTGAGAAAAGAAAAACTAAGTGAATGAGAGTGAGGGTGTGAGAATTGGAGCAATAAGACTTGAATTTGAGAAACAAGAGAGCATTTGAGCAAATGAGGGAGAGAGAGGGGGAGGAAGAGAGAGAATAAGGGAGAGAGATAGAAAAGGAGGGTTAGAAGGAGTAGGAGAATCAAAGTAAAAGAAGGAAAGAAGGTTAAGTGGGATGGTGGGTTTGGGTAAAAATATACAAAAAGGAGAAACAAAACTACATCTGAAAGGTTAGGAAAAGGATAATATATTCTACAAACTACATCTGAAAGGTTAGGTTAAAGGGTTGGGGAATAAGAACATATTATAGAACCTACCAAATACACTACGATTACAAGAGGTTAGGTTAAGGGGTTGGGGAATAAGAATAAATGATAACAAACATAATAAATACAACTTATGAGCAACTTGATGAACTTTAACAAATAACCCTTAATCTGCAAAAATGACCATTTGAGAAATTAGCCTTTGAAACGAGTAAGTTCCCATATATAACAAAAATCCTTTGAAATGATTAAACACCCAATCTTAAACAAATAACACTTGAAATGCAAAACGTCCATTTGAGAAATTATCCCTTGAAATGAGTAAGTTCCCATATATAACAAAAATCCTTTGAAATGCTTAAATATCCAATCTTAAACAAATAACACTTGAAATGCAAAACGTCCATTTGAGAAATTATCCCTTGAAATGAGTAAGTTCCCATATATAACAAAAATCCTTTGAAATGCTTAAATATCCAATCTCTAACAAATAGCACTTGAAATGCATAAGTGACCATTTGAGAAATTAACTAATGAAATGAGTAAATGCCCATATATAACAAATAGCACTTGAAATCCATAAGTGACCATTTTGAGAATTAACTAATGAAATGAGTAAATGAATATGAGACAATGATTGACGAAACACAAAAGACAAGAAGGAATACTTATGTAAGTTAGAGCATGTCTGGTTGGACTAGATAACTTAGGATACATCAGTTTGGGAAAGTAAGATTAAGTTAGGTAAGACAAGTTAGGTTAGGATAGGATAGGTAAAGTTAGGTAAGATAGGGAAGGTAAGGTAAGTTATGTTAAGCAGGTAAAGTTAGGTTAAGTTAGGGAAGGTAAGGTAAGTTATGTTAGGATAGGTAAAGTTAGGTTATGAAAGGTAAGTTAAGTTAGGATAGGTAAAGTTAGGTTAAGTTAGGGAAAGTAAGGTAAGTTATGTTAGGATAGGTAAAGTTAGGTAAGATAGGGAAGGTAAGGTAAGTTATGTTAGGATAGGTAAAGTTAGGTTATGAAAGTTAAGTTAGGTAAGATAGGTAAAGTTAGGTAAGATAGGTTAAGCGGGTTAAGTTAGGAAAGGTAGGTAAGGTAAGGTAACATAGGTAAAGTTAGGTAAGATAGGTAAAGTTAGGTAAGATAGGTTAAGCAGGTTAAGTTAGGAAAGGTAGGTAAGGTAAGGTAACATAGGTAAAGTTAGGTAAGATAGGTTAAGCAGGATAAGTTAGGAAAGGTAGGTAAGGTAAGGTAACATAGGTAAAGTTAGGTAAGATAGGTAAGGTAAGGTAAGTTAAGTTAGGATAGTTCAGAAAATAGTTTTAGGGTAAAGTGTCTGCGAAAATATATTTTAACAGAAATGCAGGTTTGGTATGAAAAGCTGAACTAGTTACATTTTGGAGAGAAAATTTTATGACTGAAGATGTCTTAAAGAATAACATGATGGAAGAAGGAGAGTTTCTTTGATGAACGAAGGTGTCTTAGAGAACAACTTTTTGGAGAACGAAGATGAATTAGAGATCACTTTGATAGCTCTGGGAATAACTTTTATGATTTTGAGAACATCTTTGATGTCTTGGAGAACAACATTGATGTTTAGAGAACAACTTTGATGACCAAGATTAACTTTAGATGTCTCTGAGAATAACTTTTATAACATAGAAATTAACTTTAGATGTCTCTGAAAATATCTTTGATGACTTCGAGAATAACATTTGATGACTTTGAAAACAAGTTTGATGAACGAAGATGTTTTGGAAAGTTTCTCTGATGAACGAAGGTAACTTAGAGATTAACTTTTATGATTTAGAGAACATCTTTGATGTCTTAGAGAACAAGATTGATGTCTTAGAGAACAACTTGGATGAACAAAGATGTCTTAGAAAGCTTCTCTGATGAACGAAAAGATACTTAGAGAATAACTTTGACGACTGTATTTAACTTTTTGATGGCTCTGAGGACAGTTTTTGTTGAACGAGGATGTCTCAGAAGGCTTCTTTGAATAACAAAGGTGACTCTGAGAATAACTTTGATGACTCTGAGAAAGACTTTGTTGTCTTAGAATAACTTTTGATTGTTCTGAGAATAACTTTAGATATCTCTGAGAATAAGTTTGATGAACGAAGATATCTTACAGAGCAAATTTTATGTTTTGAAGAATAACTTTTTGATGACTCTGGGAATAACTTTGAGGGCTTAGAGAATGTCTTTTGATGAATGGAAGTGAGTTAGAGAATAACATAACATGACTGAGAATAACTTTTGATAACTCTTAGAATAACTTTGATGTCTTAGAGAATAACTTTAGATGACTTTGAGAATGTCTTTGGATAACTCTGAGATTAACTTTGATGTCTTTGAAACAACATTGAAGAATTGGAGAATGTCTTTGAGAACATGAGTAGTATTTTGTTAGCTCAGAGAATAACTTTTTGATGACATAGAGAATAACTTTTATGTCTTAGAGAAGAACATTGATGGCTTAGAGAGAATATCTTTGATGAAAGATGAAGTCTTGGATTAACTTTGACGTCTCTTGGAATAACTTTGATGACTGAGAATAACTTTTGATAGCTCTTAGAGAATAACTTTGATGAACAAAGATGTTTTGGAAAGTTTCTCTGAAGAACGAAGCTGACTCTGAGAATAACTTTTGTTAGCTCTTTGAATAACTTTGAGAAAGACTTCTGAGAACATGGGTAGTATTTGAACGCGTCTTTGATGTAATGAAAAGTAACTTTGATGACTCGAAGATATCTTGCAGATCAACTTTGATGACAGAGATTAACTTTTGTTGTTTTAGAGATTAACTTTTTGATAGCTCCGAGAATAACTTTTATGCCTCTGAGATTAACTTTAATGAACGAAGATGTCTTAGAAAGTTCTCTGATGAATGAAAGGCTACTAGGAGAATAGCATTTTGATAACTGAGATTAACTTTTTGATGACTCTGAGAATAACTTTGAGGATGCGAGTAAATTTTTGAGTGTTTGAGAGTGTCTTTTGATATCTCGAAGAGTGCCCTTGAAGTCTTAAAGGATGTCTTTGATGTCTCGAAGGATGTCTTAGAGTGTAACTTTGGTGTCTTTGAGTAAGTCCTTGATGTATTGAAGAGTGTCTTTGATTTCTCGAAGAGTAACTTTGGTGTAACGGAGAGCACCTTTGACTATTTTTCTTACTTAGCGACATATAATTTTAGTTACGAAAGTGTTGAAAAAGTTACATTTGACTATTTTAGTTGAGGAAAAAGACAAAATATGACGACAGTGACTATTTTAGTGCTCCACAAAGTATAATGCCAGTTAAGAACGACGATGATAGATATCTTTGACTATATTTTCTTACTTGACTATGGATAAAGTTAGTTATGAACAGTGCTGAAAAGATTCCTTTGACAATTTTTAGCTAAGCGAAAGGCTGTTTTAGTTAAGAACGGTGTTGAATGAGGTTAATCCTGACTATTTTCAGATGAGAGAAGTGATATTTCAGTTAAGAAATGACAATGAAACATGATGAAGTAACTATTTTTAGTTGACCGATGAATACTTTTAGTTGAGCAAAAGCCAAAACATGATGAACATGACTTTTTCTGATGATTGGCAGATAATTTTAGTTATGAAATGACAATGAAACATGAAGAACACGGTTATTTTCTGATGACTAGGGAATAAGTTTAGTTATGAACAGTTTTGGAAAGTTTCCTTTGACAATTTTTTCTTACTTGATGAAACATAGCGGCTGTTAAGAAAGTGCTGAAAGAAGTTTCCTTTGACAATTTTTAGCTAAGAGAAAGGTTGTTTTAGTTAAGAGCAGTGTTGAACGAGGCTATTTCTGACTATTTTTAGTTGACTGGATAATAAGTTTAGTTGAGAAATGACGAAAGTGACTATGTTTTAGTTGATTGGCGAAAGATTTTTTTAGTTAAGGAACGTTAAATAACATGTAAGGGGAAAAACCCAGAGAACATATGGGGAACATGGCAAAGAACACATGTAAGAAAAGTTGATGAATACAGTGAACATGAAAACATGATAAGGAGAATAGGGAATACAAAGAATGAACAATGGACTTGTGAAGAACATGGAGAATATGACAAAGAATGTAGAAAACATGTAAGTGAAGGTGAAAAAACGAAGTGATCTTGTGCGGAACATGAACTTGTAGAGGAACATGAATTATTGCAAAGAACACAAAATATGGAAGTTAGCATGAATATTGAGTATAAAAGTTGTAAAGAGAACATGTGATGAACATGAAAACATAGAAATATGACTAGAATTTGTAGAGAAAGTAATGAGACTAAGAGAAAGATTACAGAAAAAATGGAGATACTTGTGAAAATATGAACTGAATGGGACTGTGAACATTTGAAGAACATGGAGTGAACATAGAAAACATGGACAAAATGTGAAGAACACAGCTGAATATAGAGAAAATATGCAAATACAGTATGATTATTGAAGGTTTTGATACGTTGGGGATGAGAAGGGTAAAGTAAATACTCTGATAAACAGATAGGCTGGAGAGGGACTTGATCGAATATATTTATGTCTGATGATCTAAGGCTGAGGAAATGGAGCTTGGTTAATGCCCCGATTAATTTTACTACGTTAGAAATACGGTGATCTTAAATCTCAGGGTGATTTAGTTGGAAATAAAGAACTTGTACAAATGAACTAAGCTGGGGCACAAGAGTTGAAACTTGATAACTGAACTGGTTTTTATTTACTATGTCTGAAAATGTAGTTGGGTGATTTGGACTGAGAGTAATGATTTTACAAAAGTGAGCTTGGACAGAGGACAAGAGCTAGAGTTTTATAATTGTTTACTTCATATTTACTATGTCTGAAATACAGAGGGTAAAAATTTCAGGGAAATTGGACTGATACTAACGAAGATACGAGAGAGAACTAAAGCGGTGACGAGAGCTGGAGCTTAGTAACTGTCTTGATCTTATTTACCAGGTATGATGGGGTTAATAACAAGATGTGCGAGGGAAGTAATGCGAGGACATGAGCTAAGGTTTGACAATTGAACCGATTGATTTGAGAAAACTGTTTTGTTTAATGTATGGAACTAGTATTACAAAGTTCATATAGCTGTACGGATTTGAGAAAGAACAATATTAA
Organism: Procambarus clarkii; assembly: GCF_040958095.1. Classification (NCBI taxonomy): domain Eukaryota; kingdom Metazoa; phylum Arthropoda; class Malacostraca; order Decapoda; family Cambaridae; genus Procambarus; species Procambarus clarkii. Next base: position 3,872,151 of record NW_027189132.1, read on the forward strand.
TGATAATGATTAGGGAGGGTAAGGTGTAAGGTAGAGAGAGACAGGTCTAGATAAGATTGTGACGATAAGATAGCAGCGGTGTTCGGTGGGGGTCGGTGTAGGTGATGCAGGAGTGAGATGCGAGCGGGTGAGAGGTATGAACAGGTGTTGAGGCTACGCTAGATAATGTATGATTACGGAGATGACCCTCCGCCTTGTGAGATAGGGACGGAGGTAGCGGCTACATGCGTAAACGCTATCTGAAACTGTTATTATACAGGCGGATTGAGGAGCGAGCTTCTTAGAACTTCGGGCTAAATGAATCGTTTATTATAAATTGTGTAAACTATGAATTAGATGACTAAATAAATTATAAATAAATAAATAAGTTTTATTAACGCTTAATGTATATATATATAAATTATTACGGTGGCGAACGCCGACAATGACTGGTGGATGTCTGGGGCAGGTAATCAGGTGATGATTGCCTCGGGCAGATAGCCTGGGGCAGGTAGCTGGGGCCAGCTTAGATAGTCTCTGAGGCAGTTTCAGTATTAAAGGTTACATTGAGATGCTTCGGTTGATTTGTATAAAACTGACTGGTTAATGAAAAAGGAATAAAATATTAGTATGTCAGAAAATAGGAAGAGGGAATAATATGAAGAGGAGAGAGAGAGAGGAGGGAGAGAGAGAGAGAGAGAGAGGAGGGACGGTCCAGATATTACGGATAAGATAAGAGGTACCCTGTATGCGATGTCTGGCTGGCCGGGCGTAAAGTAAATAAAGGTGACGCGACAGATTGCGAGGTAAGGGGGGAGGGAGGGGGGTGTGATGTACGAGACTTGAAAACCATGACTTACACAGGTGATTTTCTAAATTTATATGAATAACTAAGGCTTACATAGACGATTTTGTAAGTTGAAAACATGTAAAATATGTCCGTAGAGTTCTCCTGGAAGCCCTAAAGTGCTACACACGTTATTTGAATTTGTCCCATAAAGCCTTAACAAACTTCTATGTCTCGGAAATTATTTTTCTTATAAGAACTTTAACAAACTCGTATGACATTATTTTTCATTATAAGAATTCCCTAATTCCAAATCTGTGACTCCCCCAAATTCACCTGAAAACCCTAAAGCGCTACAGAACATTTTTTCCCCAAAAAAAAAAAATGTTCTGTGGCGCTTACATTCCACAGGGGTCCTCCGCCCAAAAAAAAAAAATGTTCTGTGGCGCTTACATTCCACAGGGGTCCTCCGCCCAAAAAAAAAAAATGTTCTGTGGCGCTTACACCCTACTACTGGCAGTAGTACTGACTGTGGCAGTAGTACTGACTGTGGCAGTAGTACTGACTGTGGCAGTAGTACTGACTGTGGCAGTAGTACTGACTGTGGCAGTAGTACTGACTGTAGCAGTAGAACTGACTGTGGCAGTAGTACTGACTGTTGCAGTAGTACTGACGGTGGCAGTAGTGCTGACTGTGGCAGTAGTACTGACGGTGGCAGTAGTACTGACTGTGGCAGTAGTACTGACGGTGGCAGTAGTACTGACTGTGGCAGTAGTGCTGACTGTGGCAGTAGTACTGACGGTGGCAGTAGTACTGACTGTGGCAGTAGTACTGACTGTGGCAGTAGTGCTGACTGTGGAAGTAGTACTGACGGTGGCAGTAGTACTGACTGTGGCAGTAGTACTGACTGTGGCAGTAGTACTGACTGTGGCAGTAGTGCTGACTGTGGCAGTAGTGCTGACGGTGGCAATAGTGCTGACTGTGGAAGTAGTACTGACTGTGGCAGTAGTACTGACTGTGGCAGTAGTACTGACTGTGGCAGTAGTACTGACTGTGGCAGTAGTACTTACTGTGGCAGTAGTACTGACGGTAACAGTAGTACTGACTGTGGCAGTAGTCCTGACTGTGGCAGTAGTTCTGACGGTGGCAGTAGTTCTGACTGTGGCAGTAGTACTGACTGTGGCAGTAGTACTGACTGAGGCAGTAGGTGTGACTGTGGCAGTAGTACTGACTGTGGCAGTAGGTGTGACTGTGGCAGTAGTACTGACTGTGGCAGTAGTACTGACTGTGGCAGTAGTACTGACTGTGGCAGTAGTACTGACTGTGGCAGTAGTACTGACTGTGGCAGTAGTACTGACGTTGGTTGTAGTACTGACGGTGGCAGTAGTACTGACTGTGGCAGTAGTACTGACTGTGGCAGTAGTACTGACTGTGGCAGTAGTACTGACTGTGGCAGTAGTACTGCCTGTGGCAGTAGTACTGACGGTGGCAGTAGTACTGACGGTGGCAGAATTACTGACTCTGGCAGTAGTACTGACTGTGGCAGTAGTACTGACGGTGGCAGTAGTACTGACTCTGGCAATAGTACTGACTGTGGCAGTAGTACTGACTGTGGCAGTAGTACTGACTGTGGCAGTAGTACTGACTGTGGCAGTAGTACTGACTGTGGCAGTAGTACTGACTGTGGCAGTAGTACTGACTGTGGCAGTAGTACTGACTGTGGCAGTAGTACTGACTGTGGCAGTAGTACTGACTGTGGCAGTAGTACTGACTGTGGCAGTAGAACTGACTGTGGCAGTAGTACTGACTGTGGCAGTAGTACTGACTGTGGCAGTAGTACTGACTGTGGCAGTAGTACTGACTGTGGCAGTAGTACTGACTGTGGCAGTAGTACTGACTGTGGCAGTAGTACTGACTGTGGCAGTAGTACTGACTGTGGCAGTAGTACTGACTGTGGCAGTAGTACTGACTGTGGCAGTAGAACTGACTGTGGCAGTAGTACTGACTGTTGCAGTAGTACTGACGGTGGCAGTAGTGCTGACTGTGGCAGTAGTACTGACGGTGGCAGTAGTACTGACTGTGGCAGTAGTACTGACGGTGGCAGTAGTACTGACTGTGGCAGTAGTGCTGACTGTGGCAGTAGTACTGACGGTGGCAGTAGTACTGACTGTGGCAGTAGTACTGACTGTGGCAGTAGTGCTGACTGTGGAAGTAGTACTGACGGTGGCAGTAGTACTGACTGTGGCAGTAGTACTGACTGTGGCAGTAGTACTGACTGTGGCAGTAGTGCTGACTGTGGCAGTAGTGCTGACGGTGGCAGTAGTGCTGACTGTGGCAGTAGTACTGACGGTGGCAGTAGTGCTGACTGTGGCAGTAGTACTGACGGTGGCAGTAGTGCTGACTGTGGCAGTAGTACTGACGGTGGCAGTAGTGCTGACTGTGGCAGTAGTACTGACTGTGGCAGTAGTACTGACTGTGGCAGTAGTACTGACTGTGGCAGTAGTACTGACGGTGCCAGTAGTACTGACTGTGGCAGTAGTACTGACTGTGGCAGTAGTACTGACTGTGGCAGTAGTACTTACTGTGGCAGTAGTACTGACTGTGGCAGTAGTGCTGACTGTGGCAGTAGTGCTGACTGTGGCAGTAGTACTGACGGTGGCAGTAGTACTGACTGTGGCAGTAGTACTGACTGTGGCAGTAGTGCTGACTGTGGCAGTAGTACTTACTGTGGCAGTAGTACTGACTGTGGCAGTAGTGCTGACTGTGGCAGTAGTGCTGACGGTGGCAGTAGTGCTGACTGTGGCAGTAGTACTGACTGTGGCAGTAGTACTGATTGTGGCAGTAGTACTGACGGTGGCAGTAGTGCTGACTGTGGCAGTAGTACTGACGGTGGCTTTAGTGCTGACTGTGGCAGTAGTACTGACGGTGGCAGTAGTACTGACTGTGGCAGTAGTGCTGACTGTGGTAGTAGTGCTGACTGTGGCAGTAGTGCTGACTGTGGCAGTAGTGCTGACGGTGGCAGTAGTGCTGACTGTGGCAGTAGTGCTGACTGTGGCAGTAGTGCTGACTGTGGCAGTAGTGCTGACGGTGGCAGTAGTACTGACTGTGGCAGTAGTGCTGACGGTGGCAGTAGTGCTGACTGTGGCAGTAGTGCTGACGGTGGCAATAGTGCTGACTGTGGCAGTAGTACTGACTGTGGCAGTAGTACTGACTGTGGCAGTAGTACTGACTGTGGCAGTAGTACTGACTGTGGCAGTAGTACTGACTGTGGCAGTAGTACTTACTGTGGCAGTAGTACTGATGGTAACAGTAGTACTGACTGTGGCAGTAGTCCTGACTGTGGCAGTAGTGCTGACTGTGGCAGTAGTACTGACGGTGGCAGTAGTGCTGACTGTGGCAGTAGTACTGACGGTGGCAGTAGTGCTGACTGTGGCAGTAGTACTGACTGTGGCAGTAGTACTGACTGTGGCAGTAGTACTGACTGTGGCAGTAGTACTTACTGTGGCAGTAGTACTGACGGTAACAGTAGTACTGACTGTGGCAGTAGTCCTGACTGTGGCAGTAGTACTGACGGTGGCAGTAGTTCTGACTGTGGCAGTAGTACTGACTGTGGCAGTAGTACTGACTGAGGCAGTAGGTGTGACTGTGGCATTAGTACTGACTGTGGCAGTAGGTGTGACTGTGGCAGTAGTACTGACGGTGGCAGTATTACTGACTGTGGCAGTAGTACTGACTTTGGCAGTAGTACTGACGGTGGCAGTAGTACTGACGGTGGCAGTATTACTGACTGTGGCAGTAGTACTGACTATGGCAGTAGTACTGACTGTGGCAGTAGTACTGACTGTGGCAGTAGTACTGACTGTGGCAGTAGTACTGACTGTGGCAGTAGTACTGACTGTGGCAGTTGTACTGACTGTGGCAGTAGTACTGACTGTGGCAGTAGTACTGACTGTGGCAGTAGTGCTGACTGTGGCAGTAGTGCTGACGGTGGCAGTAGTGCTGACTGTGGCAGTAGTACTGACGGTGGCAGTAGTGCTGACTGTGGCAGTAGTACTGACGGTGGCAGTAGTGCTGACTGTGGCAGTAGTACTGACGGTGGCAGTAGTGCTGACTGTGGCAGTAGTACTGACTGTGGCAGTAGTACTGACTGTGGCAGTAGTACTGACTGTGGCAGTAGTACTGACGGTGCCAGTAGTACTGACTGTGGCAGTAGTACTGACTGTGGCAGTAGTACTGACTGTGGCAGTAGTACTTACTGTGGCAGTAGTACTGACTGTGGCAGTAGTGCTGACTGTGGCAGTAGTGCTGACTGTGGCAGTAGTGCTGACTGTGGCAGTAGTACTGACTGTGGCAGTAGTACTGACTGTGGCAGTAGTACTGACGGTGGCAGTAGTGCTGACTGTGGCAGTAGTACTGACGGTGGTTTTAGTGCTGACTGTGGCAGTAGTACTGACGGTGGCAGTAGTACTGACTGTGGCAGTAGTGCTGACTGTGGTAGTAGTGCTGACTGTGGCAGTAGTGCTGACTGTGGCAGTAGTGCTGACGGTGGCAGTAGTGCTGACTGTGGCAGTAGTGCTGACTGTGGCAGTAGTGCTGACGGTGGCAGTAGTGCTGACTGTGGCAGTAGTACTGACTGTGGCAGTAGTGCTGACGGTGGCAGTAGTGCTGACTGTGGCAGTAGTGCTGACGGTGGCAATAGTGCTGACTGTGGCAGTAGTACTGACTGTGGCAGTAGTACTGACTGTGGCAGTAGTACTGACTGTGGCAGTAGTACTGACTGTGGCAGTAGTACTGACTGTGGCAGTAGTACTTACTGTGGCAGTAGTACTGATGGTAACAGTAGTACTGACTGTGGCAGTAGTCCTGACTGTGGCAGTAGTACTGACGGTGGCAGTAGTACTGACTGTGGCAGTAGGTGTGACTGTGGCAGTAGTACTGACGGTAACAGTAGTACTGACTGTGGCAGTAGTGCTGACTGTGGCAGTATTTCTGACTGTGGCAGTAGTTCTGACTGTGGCAGTAGTACTGACTGTGGCAGTAGTACTGACTGTGGCAGTAGGTGTGACTGTGGCAGTAGTACTGACTGTGGCAGTAGGTGTGACTGTGGCAGTAGTACTGACTGTGGCAGTAATACTGACTGTGGCAGTAGTACTGACTGTGGCAGTAGTACTGACTGTGGCAGTAGTACTGACTGTGGCAGTAGTACTGACTGTGGCAGTAGTACTGACTGTGGCAGTAGTACTGACTGTGGCAGTAGTACTGACTGTGGCAGTAGTACTGACTGTGGAAGTAGTACTGACTGTGGCAGTAGTACTGACTGTGGCAGTAATGCTGACTGTGGCAATAGTACTGACTGTGGCAGTAGTACTGACTGTGGCAGTAATGCTGACTGTAGAAGTAGTACTGACTGTGGCAGTAGTGCTGACTGTAGAAGTAGTACTGACTGTGGCAGTAGTGCTGACTGTGGCAGTAGTACTGACTTTTGCAGTAGTACTGACGTG
>NW_027189132.1:3878917-3940101 GCF_040958095.1 Procambarus clarkii
ATACCATAACACATCACCACCACCACCACCACCACATACTGAACATCCCACAAACCACCACCACCAACAACCATATCCCACCACCACCAACTGCCACATCCCACCACCACCACCACTACCACTAATTGCCACAACCCACAACCACCACCACCAACCGCCACACCCCACTACTACCAACAGCCACATCCCACCACCACCATAACCAACTGCCACACCCCACCACCACCAACAGCCACACTCCACCACCACCAACTGCCACATCCCACCACCACCACCACAACTAACTGCCATATCCCACCAAAACCTCCAACTGCCACACCCCACCACACCACCAACTGCCACACCCCACCAACCACTAACTGCCACACCCCACCCACACTACCAACTGCCACACCCTACCACCACCACCACCTGCCACACTTCACTACCACCACCATCTGCCACACCCCACCACCACCACCAACTGCCACACCCCACTACCACCACCAACTGCCACACCCCACCACCACCACCAACTGCCACACCCCACCACCACCACCAACTACCACACCCCACCACCACCAGCAACTGACACACTCTACCAACACCAACTGCCACATCCCACCACCATCACCACCAACTGCCACACCCCACCACCACCAACAACTGCCGCACCCCGCCACCACCATCAAATGCGACACCCCACCACCACCAACTGCCATACTCCACACTACCAACTGCACACCCCACCACCACGATCACCTGCCACACCTCACCACCACCACCAACTGCCACACCCTACCACCACCACCATCTGCCACACCCCAGCACCACCACCAACTGCAAGACTCCACCACCACCAACTGCCACATCCCACCATAACCACCACCACCACCAAATGCCACACCCCACCATCACCACCAACTGCCACTCTCCACCACCAACACCAAATGCCAAACCCCACCACCACAAGATTCCAACACCACCAAATGTCATACCCCACCACTACCAACTGCTACCCCACCACCACCACCACCAAATGCCACAACCCCACCACTACCAACTGTCACATTTCAACACCACCAACTGCCATCCCCTACCACTACCAACTGCCACACCCCAACACCACCACCAACTGCCACACCCCACCATCACCACCAACTGCCACACTCCCACCACCACCAACTGCACCTCCACCACCACCACTGCCCCATCCCACTACCCCACCACACCAACTGCCATACCCCACCACCACCACCAACTGCCACACTCCACCACCACCAACTGCCACACCCCACCACCACCAAATGTCACACCCCACCACCACCACCACTGCCATACCCCACAACCACTACTAACTGACCACACCCCACCACCCACCACCAACTGCCACACTCCACCACCACCAACTGCTACATCCCACCACCACCACCACCAACTGCCAACACCCCACCACCAACCACCAACTGCCACACCCCACCACCACCACTAACAGCCACACCCCACAACTACCAACTGCCACTTTCCACCACCCCCCCAACCACCAATAGCCACATTCCACCACTACCACCCCCACACCCACCACCACTAATTGCCACATTCCACCACCAACACCACCTGCCACATTCTGCCACCACCACCACAACAAACTGCCACATCCCACCACCACCACCACCACCAACTGACACATCCCACAAACCACCACCGCCAACAACCACATCCCACCACCACCAACTACCACATCCCACCACCACCAACACCACTACTACCAACTGCCACACCCCCCACCACCACCAACTGCCACACTCCACCACCACCAACTGCCACACTCCACCACTACCATGAACTGCCACATCCTACCACCTCCACCACCACCAACTGCCACATTCCACCACCACCACCACCACCACCCCCACCACCACCACCACCTCACCTCCAACTGCCACCTTTAACCACCACCAACTACCACATCCAACCACTATCACCACTACCACTAATTGCCACTCCCCACCAACACCACCAACCGCCTCACCCCACCACCGCCAACTGCCACATCCCACCACCACCACTAACTGCCATATCCCACAACTGCCACATCCCACCACCACCACCACCACCAACTACAACATTCCACCACCATCACCACTAACACTAATTGCCACACTCCACCAACACCACCAACCGCCTCACCCCACCACCACCACCAACTGCCACACCCCACCACCGCCATCTGCCACATCCCACCACCGCCATCTGCCACATCCCACCACCACCAACTGCCACACCCCACCACCACCACCACCAACTGCCACATCCCACCACCTCCACCAAATGCCATATCCCACCACCACCACCAACTGCCACACCCTACCACCACCACCAACTGCCACACCCCAACACCACCACAAACTTCCACACCCGACCACCACCAACTGCCACACCCAATCACCACCACCAACTGCCATATCCCACCACCACCATCACCACCGCGACCACCAACTGCCACACCCCCACTACCACCAACTGCCACACCCCCACCACCACAAACTTCCACACCCCCACCACCACCAACTGCCACACCCAACCACCACCACCAACTGCCACACCCCACCACCATCACCATCTGCTACACCCCACCACCACCAACTGCCACACCCCACCACCACCACCAACTGCCACACCCCACCACCACCAACTGTAACATCCCACCACCACTACCACCAACTGCCACACCCCACCACCACCACCAACTGCCACACCCCACTACCACCAACTGCCACAACCCAACACCACCAACTGCCACACCCCACTACCACCACCACCAACTGCCACACTCTACCACCACCACTAACTGCCACATCCCACCACCACAACGACTACCACCAACTGCCACACCCCACCTTCACCAACTGCCACATCCCACCACCACCAAAACTACTACATCCAACTGCCACATCCAGCCACCTCCACCACCAACTGCCATACCCCACCACTACCAACTGCCACATCCCACCACCACCAACTGCCACATCCCCCCACCACTTCCACCAACTGCCACACCTCACCACCACCAACTGCCACATCCCACCACCACCAACAACCACATCCCACCACAACCAACTCCCACACCCCACCACCACCACCAACTGCCACACCCCACCACCACCACCATCTGCCACACCCCACAACCACCACAAACTGCCACACTCCACCACCACCAACTGCCACATCCCACCACCACAACGACTACCACCAACTGCCACACCCCACCACCACCAACTGTCACATCCCAACTCCACAAACTTCCATACCCTACCACCACCACCAACTGCCACACCCCACCACCATCACCAACTGCCACACCCCACCACGACCAACTGCTACACTCCACCACCACCAACTGCCACACCCCACCACGACCAACTGCCACACACCCACCAACACCACCAACTACCTCACCCCACCACCACCACCAACTGCCACACTCCACCACCACCAACTGCCAAATCCCACCACCACCACCACTGCCACCAACTGCCACACCCCACCACCACCACCAAATGCCACACCCCACCACTACCAACTGTCACATTTCAACACCACCAACTGCCATCCCCTACCACTACCAACTGCCACACCCCACCACTACCACCAACTGTCACACCCCACCACCACCACCAACTGCCACACCCTACCATCACCACCAACTGCCACACTCCACCACCACCATCTGCCAGATCCCACCACCACCACCACTACCACCAACTGCCACACCCCACCACCACCACCAAATGTCACACCCCACCACCACCACCAAATGTCACACCCCACCACTACCAACTGCCACATTCCAACACCCCCAACAACTGCTTACTCCACCACCACCAACTGCTACATCTCACCACCACCACAACTACCACCAACTGCCACACCCCACCACCACCACCACCTACTGCCACACCCCACCACCACCAACTGCCACATCCCACCACCACCAACACAACTACCACCAACTGCCACACCCCACCACCACCACCAACTGCCACACCCCACCACCACCACCAACTGCCACACTCCACCACTACCACAAACTGCCACATCCCACCACCACCACCACCACCACCACCATCATCTCCAACTGCCACCTTTAACCACCACCAACTACCACATCCAACCACTATCACCACTACCACTAATTGCCACACTCCACCAACACCACCAACCGCCTCATCCCACCACCACCAACTGCCGCACTCCACCACCACCACCAACTGCCATATCCCACCACCACCAACTGCCACACCCCACCACCACCACCAACCACAACACCCCACCACCACCACCAACTGCCACACCCCCACCACCACCAACTGCCATACCCCCACCACCTCCAACTGCCACACCCCACTACCACCAAATGCCACACCCTACCACCACCACCAACTGCCACACCCCAACACCACCACAAACTTCCACACCCGACCACCACCAAAAACCACACCCAACCACCACCAACTGCCTACCCCCAACACCACCACCAACTGCCACACCCCACCACCACCACCAACTGCCACACCCCACCACCACCACCAACTGCCACACCCCACCACCACCAACTGCCACATCCCACCACCACTACCCCCAACTACCACAGCCCACCACCACCACCAACTGCCACACCCCACTACCACCAACTGCCACAACCCAACACTACCAACTGCCACACCCCACTACCACCACCAACTGCCACACTCAACCTTCACCAACTGCCACATCCCACCACCACCACCACTACTACATACAACTGCCACATCCCACTACCTCCACCACCAACTGCCATACCCCACCACTACCAACTGCCACATCCCACCACCACCAACTCCCACACCCCACCACCACCATCAACTGCCACACCCCACCACCACCACCATCTGCCACACCCCACAACCACCACAAACTGCCACACCCCACACCCACCACAAACTGCCACACTCCACCACCACCAACTGCCACATCCCACCACCACAACCACCAACTGCCACACCCTACCACAACCACCAACTGCCACACCCCACCACCACCAACTGTCACATCCCAACTCCACAAACTTCCATACCCCACCACCACCACCCACTGCCACACCCCACCACCATCACCAACTGCCACACTCCACCACCACCAACTGCCACATCCCACCACCACCACAACTACCATCAACTGCCACACCCCACCACCACCACCACCAAATGCCACACCCCACCACTACCAACGGCCACACCCCACCACCACCACCAACTGCCACACCCCACCATCACCACCAACTGCCACACCCCACCACCACCACCAACTGCCACATCCCACCACCACCACCACTACCACCAACTGCCACACCCCACCACCACCACCACCAAATGCCACACCCCACCACTACCAACTGCCCACTTTCCAACACCACCAACTGCCATACCCCACCATCACCACCATCTGCCACATCCCACCACCACCACAACTACCATCAACTGCCACACCCCACCACCACCACTACCAAATGCCACACCCACCACTACCAACTGCCACACCCCATCACCACCACCAACTGCCACACTCCACCATCACCACCAACTGCCACACTCCACTACCACCATCTGTCCCATCCCACCACCACCACCACCAACTGCCATACTCCACCACAACCACCACTAACTGCCACACCCCACCACTACCTACTGCTACTTTCTAAAACCCCCACCCGCACCAACTGCCAAACCCCAGTCACATCCCAACTCCACCAACTGACACATTCCACCACCACCACCACTACCACCAATTGCCACACCCCACCACCACCACACGCCACACCCCAGCACCACCACCAACTGCCACACCCCACTACCACCACCAACTGCCACATCCCACCACCACCACCACTACCACCAACTGCCACACCCCACCACCACCACCAAATGTCACACCCCACCACCACCAACTGCCACTTTCCAACACCACCAACTGCCATACCCCACCACTACCAACTGCCACACCCCACCACCACCACCAACTGCCACACCCCATTACCACCATCTGCCACATCCCGCCCCCACCACCACCAACTGCCAAACTCCACCACAACCACCACTACCAACTGCCACTTCCTACCACCCCCAACAACTGCTTACTCCACCACCACCAACTGCCACATCCCACCACCACCACCACTACCACCAACTGCCACACCCCACCACCACCACCAAATGTCACACCCCACCACCACCAACTGCCACATTCCAACACCACCAACTGCCATACCCCACCACCACCAACTGCCACACCCCACGACCACCACCTACTGCCACACCCCACCACCACCAACTGCAACATCCCACCACCACCAACACCACTACCACCAACTGCCACACCCCACCACCACCACCAACTGCCACACCCCACCACCACCACCAACTGCCACACTCCACCACTACCACAAACTGCCACATCCCACCACCACCACCACCACCACCACCACCACCATCATCATCTCCAACTGCCACCTTTAACCACCACCAACAACCACATCCAACCATTATCACCACTACCACTAATTGCTGCACTCCACCACCACCACCAACTGCAATATCCCACCACCACCAACTGCCACACCCCACCACCACCACCAACCACAACACCCCACCACCACCACCAACTGCCACACCCCCACCACCACCAACTGCCATACCCCCACCACCTCCAAATGCCACACCCTACCACCACCACCAACTGCCACACCCCAACACCACCACAAACTTCCACACCCGACCACCACCAACTGCCACACCCCAACACCACCACCAAAAACCACACCCAACCACCACCAACTGCCTACCCCCAACACCACCACCAACTGCCACACCCCACCACCACCACCAACTGCCACACCCCACAACCACCACCAACTGCCACACCCCACCACCACCAACTTCCACATCCCACCACCACTACCCCCAACTACCACACCCCACCACCACCACCAACTGCCACACCCCACTACCACCAACTGCCACAACCCAACACTACCAACTGCCACACCCCACTACCACCACCAACTGCCACACTCCACCTTAACCAACTGCCACATCCCACCACCACTACCACTACTACATCCAACTGCCACATCCCACCACCTCCACCACCAACTGCCATACCCCACCACTACCAACTGCCACATCCCACCACCACCAACTCCCACACCCCACCACCACCATCAACTGCCACACCCCACCACCACCACCATCTGCCACACCCCACAACCACCACAAACTGCCACACCCCACACCCACCACAAACTGCCACACTCCACCACCACCAACTGCCACATCCCACCACTACAACGACTAAAACCAATTGCCACACCCTACCACAACCACCAACTGCCACACCCCACCACCACCAACTGTCACATCCCAACTCCACAAACTTCCATAAACCACCACCACCACCTACTGCCACACCCCACCACCATCACCAACTGCCACACTCCACCACCACCAACTGCCACACACCCACCAACACCACCAACTGCCAAACCAGACCACCACTACCAACTGCCACACTCCACCACCACCAACTGCCACATCCCACCACCACCACAGTAGTAGGGAGTACAGCTCACAGACGAATTTTTGTTTTTTCTGGAAATTCGTCTGTGAGATGTACAGTCCACAGACGAATTTTTGTTTTTTCTGGAAATTCGTGTGTAGCATGTCGGGGTTTTCAGGTGAATTTGGGGACTCACAGATTTGGGATTAAGGATTTCTTATGATTGAGTAATTTCCGAGATTTTAGAAGTATGGAATTCTAATGAGAAAAATAATTTCCGAAACTTAGAAGTTTGTTAAGGTCTTATGGGAGAAATTCAAATATCGTATGTAGCGCTGTAGGGTTTTCAGGAGAACTCTACGGACATATTTTACATGTTTTCAACTTACAAAAATCGTCTATGGAAGCCTTAGTTTTCAGGTAAATTTAGAAAATCACCTGTGTGAGCCAGGGTTTTCAGGTCTCGTACCTCACACCCCCTCCCTCCCCCTTACCTCGCAATCTCTCGCAGCTCCAGCTCTCGTCCCTACCTTAGTTCTCTCTCATATATTTGTAAATAACCCATCAATTCCCCTGAAATTTTTACCCTCTGTATTTCAGACGTGGTAAATAAGAGCAAGTCAGTTACCGAGCTCCAGCTCTTGTCCCCCTGTATTTACATATTTTCTCTATATTCAGCTGTGTTCTTCACATTTTTTCCATGTTTTCTGTGTTCATTCCATGTTCTACAAATATTCACAGCATGCTCAGTTCAATTTTTTTCACCTGTTTTTCTCATTTTTTCTGTTTTCTACCATTTTCCCCGTATGTTCACTATGTTCTTTGTCATGTTTTCATGTGCATCATATGTTCTCTGTATAACTTTTATACTCAATATTCATGTTCTCAATGTTCTTAGCTTGTTCTTCACATGTTCAGTGTTCATTCTTTGTATTCCCTATGTTCCTTATCATGTCTTCATATTCTCTATAAGTTCATATTCCCTGCATGTTCACTCTATTCATCAACTTTTTCTTACATGTTTTCTGTGTTCACCGTACGTTCACTGTGTTCATTCCCCTACTTAACCTCAATTTTTTATGTTCTTTGTTTCTTTAAACCAATTTGTTTCTTCCATTCACTAACTAGTTCTTTGTCAAATAATATTATACTGCATTACAGTTTCCTCAACAATTTTAGTCACCAAGTTTTTATTTGCAAAACTATGTCAAAGTAATTCTCGTAGTCAACTTAATAGTTCTACCAGCCATGTTCTTAAACAAATCTACACTTTATTCAGTTCCAAATTTACAAAGACAAATCTTTCTTGTAACTTCTTAACTAAAAATCTTTCGCCAATCAACTAAAACATAGTCACTTTCGTCATTTCTCAACTAAACTTATTATCCAATCAACCAAAACAGTCAGGAATAATCTCATTCAACACCGTTCTTAATTAAAACAACCTTTCTCTTAGCTAAAAATTGTCAAAGGAATCTTTCCAGCACTGTTCATAACTAAACTTATTCCCTAGTCATCAGAAAATAACCGTGTTCTTCATGTTTCATTGTCATTTCATAACTAAAATTATCCATCAATCAACAGAAAAAGCCATGTTCATCATGTTTTGTCTTTTTGCTTAACTAAAATTATGTTTTGTCAAGTAAGAAAAAATAACCAAAGATATCTTTCATCGCTGTTCTTAACTGACATTATACTTTGGGGAGCACAAAAAATAGTCTCCCTCTTCATGTTTTGTCTTTTTCCTTAACTAAAGTATTCATCAGTCAACTAAAAAATAGTTACTTCATCATGTTTCCTTGTCATTTCTTAACTGAAATATCACTTCTCTCATTTAAAATAGTCATGTGTAGCCTCTTTCCAACACTGTTCTTAACTAAAGTAACCTTTCAATTCGCTAGAATAGTCATATTCATCGTTGTTCCTAACTAAAATTATATGTCGTTAAGTAAGAAATATAGTCAAAGACACTCTTCGAGACATCAAGGACTTACTCAAAGACATCAAAGTTGCGCTCAAAGACATCCTTTGAGACATCAAAGACATCCTTTAAGACTTCAATGGGACTCTTCGAGATATCAAAAGACACTCTCAAACACTCAAAAATTTACTTGCATCCTCAAAGTTATTCTCAGAGGCATAAAAGTCATTCTCAGAGCTATCAAAATTATTCTCGATGTCATCAAAAGTATTTTCTCGTTCATCAAAGTTGATCTCAGAGTTAACAAAGGTAATCTCTAACTCACTCTCGTTCATCAAAGTTGTTTCAAAGACATCAAAGTTAATCTCAGAGTTATCCAAAGATATTCTCATGTCCACAAAAGTTATTCCAAGAGACGTCAAAGTTAATCTCAGACATCTTCGTTCATAAAAGTTATTCTCAGAGACATCTAAAGTTATTCTCTAAGACATCAAAGTTATTCTAAGAGCTATCAAAAGTTATTCTCAGTCATGATATGTTATTCTCTAAGTAACCTTCCATTCATCAAAGACATTCTCTAAGTCCTGAAAGTTATTCTCTAAGACAGCAAAGTTATTCTCAGAGTCATCAAAGTTATTCTCTATGTCATCAAAAAGTTATTCTCTGAGCTAACAAAATACTACTCATGTTCTCAAAAGACATTCTCAAAGTCATCAAAGTTATTCTCAGAGTCATCAAAAGTTGTTCTCTAAGACATCAATGTTGCTATCTAAGACATCAAAGATGTTCTGTAAATCATAAAAGTTAATCTTAACTCACCTTCGTTCATTACAGAAACTTTCCAATCCATATTCGTTGACCAGAGTTATTCTCAGTCATCAAAGCGATCTCTAATTCATCTTCGTTCTCCAAAAAGTTGTTCTCTAAGACACCTTCATTCATCAAAGAAACTCTCCTTCTTCCATCATGTTATTCTTTAAGACATCTTCAGTCATAAAATTTTCTCTCCAAAATGTAACTAGTTCAGCTTTTCATACCAAACCTGCACTTGTTAAAATATATTTCCTTAGTCGCTTTACCCTAAAACTGTTCTCTGAACTACACTGTTCAAACCTACGTAACCTATCCTCCCCACCCAATGTTACTTACCTAACTTAACTTAACCTGCATAACCTAACTTTACCTATCTTACCTTACCTTACCTATCTTACCTAACCTAACCTAACCTAACTTTACCTATCTTACCTTACCTATCTTACCTATCTTACCTAACTTTACCTATCTTACCTAACTTAACCTGCATAACCTAACTTTACCTATCCTAACATAACTTACCTTACCTTACCTATCTTACCTAACTTTACCTATCTTACCTAACTTACCTACATTACCGAACTTAACTTAACCTGCTTAACCTAACTTACCTACATTACATAACTTAACCTGCATAACCTAACCAGCTTAACTTAACTTACCTTACCTTACCTATCTTACCTAACTTACCTACATTACCTAACTTAACTTAACCTGCTTAACCTAACTTCCTTACATTACCTATCTTAACTTAACCTGCACAACCTAACTTTACATATCCTAACTTACCTTACCTAACTTTACCTATCTTACCTAACTTACATAACTTATCCTGCTTAACCTAACTTACCTACATTTACCTAACTTAACCTGCCTAACCTAACTTACCTTACCTTACCTATCATACCTACATTACCTAACTTAACCTGCATAACCTAACCTGCTTAACTTAACTTACCTTACCTTACCTATCTTACCTAACTTACCTACATTACCTAACTTAACTTAACCTGCTTAACCTAACTTCCTTACATTACCTATCTTAACTTAACCTGCACAACCTAACTTTACATATCCTAACTTACCTTACCTATCTTACCTAACTTTACCTATCTTACCTAACTTACATAACTTATCCTGCTTAACCTAACTTACCTACATTACCTAACTTAACCTGCATAACCTAACCTTCTTAACTTACCTTACCTTACCTTACCTATCTTACCTAACTTACATAATTTAACCTAACCTAACTTACCTTACCTTACCTAACTTAACCTGCTTAACCTAAGTTATTTAACTTATCTTACCTATCCTATCCTAACCTAACTTGCTTTACCTAACTTAATCTTACATTCCTGAACTGATGTATCCTAACTTATCTAGTCAAACCAGACATGACCTAACTTACATAATTATTCCTTCTTGTCTTTTGTGTTTCGTCAATCATTGTCTCATATTCATTTACTCATTTCAAGGGATAATTTCTCAAATGGACGTTTTTGCATTTCAAGTGTTATTTGTTTAAGATTGGGTGTTTAACCATTTCAAAAGATTTTTGTTATATATGGGAACTTACTCATTTCAAGGGATAATTTCTCAAATGAACGTTTTTGCATTTCAAGTGTTATTTGTTTAAGATTGGGTGTTTAATCATTTCAAAGGATTTTTGTTATATATGGGAATTTACTCGTTTCAAGGGCTAATTTCTCAAATGGCCATTTTGCAGATCAAGGGTTATTTGTTCATCAAGTTGTAGATCAAGGGTTATTTGTTAAAGTTCATCAAGTTGCTCATAAGTTGTATTTATTATGTTTGTTATCATTTATTCTTATTCCCCAACCCCTTAACCTAACCTTTTGTAATCTTAGTGTATTGGGTAGGTTCTATCATATGTTCTTATTCCCCAACCCTTTAACATAACCTTTCAGATGTAGTTTATTGTGTTTTTGACGTATTTGTTGAATATATTATCCTTTTCCTAACCTTTCAGATCTAGTTTTGTTTCTCATTTTTTATATTTTTACCCAAACCCACCATCCCACTTAACCTTCTTTCCTTCTTTTACTTTGATTCTCCTACTCCTTCTAACTCTCCTTTTCTATCTTTCTCCCTTATTCTCTCTCTTCCTCCCCCTCTCTCTCACTCATTTGCTCAAATGCTCTCTTCTTTCTCAAATTCAAGTCTTAATGCTCCCATTCTCTCACCCTCATTCACTTAGTTTTTCTTTTTCTCAAATTCAAGTCTTAGTGCTCCCATGCTCTTCCTCCCCCCCCCCTCTCTTACTCTTTTCTCCTCTTTTCATGCTCTCACTCACTTGCTCTCTTGTTTTTCTCAATTTCAAGTCTTAGTAGATCTGATTCTTTACTATTGTAATTTTATTATTACTAAGATAAAGAATGAACTTATATGCGAAAACAAAGAAGGAAAGAAGGTTAAGTGGGATGGTGGGTTTGGGTAAAAATATACAAAAATGAGAAACAAAACTAGATCTGAAAGGTTAGGAAAAGGATAATATATTCAACAAATACGTCAAAAACACAATAAACTACATCTGAAAGGTTAGGTTAAAGGGTTGGGGAATAAGAACATATGATAGAACCTACCCAATACACTAAGATTACAAGAGGTTAGGTTAAGGGGTTGGGGAATAAGAATAAATGATAACAAACATAATAAATACAACTTATGAGCAACTTGATGAACCCTTGATCTACAACTTGATGAACAAATAACCCTTGATCTGCAAAATGGCCATTTGAGAAATTAGCCCTTGAAACGAGTAAATTCCCATATATAACAAAAATCCTTTGAAATTATTAAACACCCAATCTTAAACAAATAACACTTGAAATGCAAAAACGTCCATTTGAGAAATTATCCCTTGAAATGAGTAAGTTCCCATATATAACAAAAATCCTTTGAAATGGTTAAACACCCAATCTTAAACAAATAACACTTGAAATGCAAAAACGTCCATTTGAGAAATTATCCCTTGAAATGAGTAAATGAATATGAGACAATGATTGACGAAACACAAAAGACAAGAAGGAATAATTATGTAAGTTAGGTCATGTCTGGTTTGACTAGATAAGTTAGGATACATCAGTTTGGGAATGTAAGATTAAGTTAGGTAAAGCAAGTTAGGTTAGGATAGGATAGGTAAGATAAGTTAAATAAGTTAGGTTAAGCAGGTTAAGTTAGGTAAGGTAAGGTAAGTTAGGTTAGGTTAAATTATGTAAGTTAGGTAAGATAGGTAAGGTAAGGTAAGGTAAGTTAAGAAGGTTAGGTTATGCAGGTTAAGTTAGGTAATGTAGGTATGATAGGTAAGGTAAGGTAAGTTAGGTTAGGCAGGTTAAGTTAGGTAAATGTAGGTAAGTTAGGTAAGATAGGTAAAGTTAGGTAAGATAGGTAAGGTAAGTTAGGATATGTAAAGTTAGGTTGTGCAGGTTAAGTTAAGATAGGTAATGTAAGGAAGTTAGGTTAAGCAGGTTAAGTTAAGTTAGGTAGTGTAGGTAAGATAGGTAAGGTAAGGTAAGTTAAGTTAAGCAGGTTAGGTTATGCAGGTTAAGTTAGGTAATGTAGGTATGATAGGTAAGGTAAGGTAAGTTAGGTTAGGCAGGTTAAGTTAGGTAAATGTAGGTAAGTTAGGTTAAGCAGGATAAGTTATGTAAGTTAGGTAAGATAGGTAAAGTTAGGTAAGATAGGTAAGGTAAGTTAGGATATGTAAAGTTAGGTTGTGCAGGTTAAGTTAAGATAGGTAATGTAAGGAAGTAAGGTTAAGCAGGTTAAGTTAAGTTAGGTAATGTAGGTAAGTTAGGTAAGATAGGTAAGGTAAGGTAAGTTAAGTTAAGCAGGTTAGGTTATGCAGGTTAAGTTATGTAATGTAGGTAAGTTAGGTTAAGCAGGTTAAGTTAAGTTAGGTAATGTAGGTAAGTTAGGTAAGATAGGTAAAGTTAGGTAAGATAGGTAAGGTAAGGTAAGTTATGTTAGGATAGGTAAAGTTAGGTTATGCAGGTTAAGTTAGGTAAGATAGGTAAAGTTAGGTAAGATAGGTAAGATAGGTAAAGTTAGGTTAGGTTAGGTTAGGTAAGATAGGTAAGGTAAGATAGGTAAAGTTAGGTTATGCAGGTTAAGTTAAGTTAGGTAAGTAACATTGGGTGGGGAGGATAGGTTACGTAGGTTTGAACAGTGTAGTTCAGAGAACAGTTTTAGGGTAAAGCGATTAAGGAAATATATTTTAACAAGTGCAGGTTTGGTATGAAAAGCTGAACTAGTTACATTTTGGAGAGAAAATTTTATGACTGAAGATGTCTTAAAGAATAACATGATGGAAGAAGGAGAGTTTCTTTGATGAATGAAGGTGTCTTAGAGAACAACTTTTTGGAGAACGAAGATGAATTAGAGATCGCTTTGATGACTCTGAGAATAACTCTGGTCAACGAATATGGATTGGAAAGTTTCTCTAATGAACGAAGGTGAGTTAAGATTAACTTTTATGATTTACAGAACATCTTTGATGTCTTAGATAGCAACATTTATGTCTTAGAGAACAACTTTTGATGACTCTGAGAATAACTTTGATGACTTTGAGAATGTCTTTTGAGAACATGAGTAGTATTTTGTTAGCTCAGAGAATAACTTTTTGATGACATAGAGAATAACTTTGATGACTCTGAGAATAACTTTGCTGTCTTAGAGAATAACTTTCAGGACTTAGAGAATGTCTTTGATGAATGGAAGGTTACTTAGAGAATAACATATCATGACTGAGAATAACTTTTGATAGCTCTTAGAATAACTTTGATGTCTTAGAGAATAACTTTAGATGTCTCTGAGAATAACTTTTATGAACGAAGATGTCTGAGATTAACTTTGACGTCTCTTGGAATAACTTTTGTGGACATGAGAATATCTTTGGATAACTCTGAGATTAACTTTGATGTCTTTGAAACAACTTTGATGAACGAGAGTGAGTTAGAGATTACCTTTGTTAACTCTGAGATCAACTTTGATGAACGAGAAAATACTTTTGATGACATCGAGAATAATTTTGATAGCTCTGAGAATGACTTTTATGCCTCTGAGAATAACTTTGAGGATGCAAGTAAATTTTTGAGTGTTTGAGAGTGTCTTTTGATATCTCGAAGAGTCCCATTGAAGTCTTAAAGGATGTCTTTGATGTCTCAAAGGATGTCTTTGAGCGCAACTTTGATGTCTTTGATTAAGTCCTTGATGTCTCGAAGAGTGTCTTTGACTATATTTCTTACTTAACGACATATAATTTTAGTTAGGAACAACGATGAATATGACTATTCTAGCGAATTGAAAGGTTACTTTAGTTAAGAACAGTGTTGGAAAGAGGCTACACATGACTATTTTAAATGAGAGAAGTGATATTTCAGTTAAGAAATGACAAGGAAACATGATGAAGTAACTATTTTTTAGTTGACTGATGAATACTTTAGTTAAGGAAAAAGACAAAACATGAAGAGGGAGACTATTTTTTGTGCTCCCCAAAGTATAATGTCAGTTAAGAACAGCGATGAAAGATATCTTTGGTTATTTTTTCTTACTTGACAAAACATAATTTTAGTTAAGCAAAAAGACAAAACATGATGAACATGGCTTTTTCTGTTGATTGATGGATAATTTTAGTTATGAAATGACAATGAAACATGAAGAACACGGTTATTTTCTGATGACTAGGGAATAAGTTTAGTTATGAACAGTGCTGGAAAGATTCCTTTGACAATTTTTAGCTAAGAGAAAGGTTGTTTTAATTAAGAACGGTGTTGAATGAGATTATTCCTGACTGTTTTGGTTGATTGGATAATAAGTTTAGTTGAGAAATGACGAAAGTGACTATGTTTTAGTTGATTGGCGAAAGATTTTTAGTTAAGAAGTTACAAGAAAGATTTGTCTTTGTAAATTTGGAACTGAATAAAGTGTAGATTTGTTTAAGAACATGGCTGGTAGAACTATTAAGTTGACTACGAGAATTACTTTGACATAGTTTTGCAAATAAAAACTTGGTGACTAAAATTGTTGAGGAAACTGTAATGCAGTATAATATTATTTGACAAAGAACTAGTTAGTGAATGGAAGAAACAAATTGGTTTAAAGAAACAAAGAACATAAAAAATTGAGGTTAAGTAGGGGAATGAACACAGTGAACATACGGTGAACACAGAAAACATGTAAGAAAAAGTTGATGAATAGAGTGAACATGCAGGGAATATGAACTTTTAGAGAATATGAAGACATGATAAGGAACATAGGGAATACAAAGAATGAACACTGTACATGTGAAGAACAAGCTAAGAACATTGAGAACATGAATATTGAGTATAAAAGTTATACAGAGAACATATGATGCACATGAAAACATGACAAAGAACATAGTGAATATACGGGGAAAGCGGTAGAAAAAATTTGAACTGAGCATGCTGTGAACATTTATAGAACATGGAATGAATGCAGGAAACATGGAAAAAATGTGAAGAATAAGGTAAGAACATTGAGAACATGAATATTGAGTATAAAAGTTATACAGAGAACATATGATGCACATGAAAACATGACAAAGAACATAGTGAACATACGGGGAAAATGGTAGAAAACAGAAAAAATGAGAAAAACAGGTGAAAAAAATTGAACTGAGCATGCTGTGAATATTTGTAGAACATGGAATGAACACAGAAAACATGGAAAAAATGTGAAGAACACAGCTGAATATAGAGAAAATATGTAAATACAGGGGGACAAGAGCTGGAGCTCGGTAACTGACTTGCTCTTATTTACCACGTCTGAAATACAGAGGGTAAAAATTTCAGGGGAATTGATGGGTTATTTACAAATATACGAGAGAGAACTAAGGTGGGGACGAGAGCTGGAGCTCAGTAACTGACTTGATCTTATTTACTAACTTTGAAGTATGTCTGCTTTAATTTTCAGGGAAAAATGATCTGTTACTAACGATCTTGTACAAATGAACTAAGGTGGAGGACGAGAGCTGGAGCTCGATAACTGTTTTGATCTTATTTCCGGTGCCTGAAATACAGAGGGTAAAAATTTCAGGGAAATTGATGGGTTATTTAAAAAGATACGAAAGAGATCTAAGGCGGGGACGAGAGCTGGAGCTCGATAACTGTTTTGATCTTATTTACGGAGCCTGAAAATACAGAGGGTAAAAAATTTCAGGGGAATTGATCTGTTACTAACGATCTTGTACAAATGAACTAAGGTGGGGGACGAGAGCTGGAGCTCGATAACTGTTTTGATCTTATTTACGGTGTCTGAAATACAGAGGGTAAAAATCTCAGGGAATTTGGACTGTTACTAACGATCTTGTATAAATGAACTAAGCCGGGGACAAGAGCCAGAGTTTGATAATTGTTTGCATTTACTAAACTATGTCTGAAATACAGCGGGTAGAAATTTCGGGGAATTTGAATAGGTATTAACGAAGATTCGAGAGAGAGCTAAGGCGGAGGACAAGCGCTGGACCTCGGTAACTAAATTACTGTATTGAAATACGTTTGAAATATGATTATTTTTAAATTTTAGAGGGATTGGAATGATAGTATTCATTATGCGACAGGGGACTAAGGCGGGGGAACGTGAGCTAGAACATGCTTACTAACACGATTTATTTCTGTAAAACTGACTTGCTTAATGAAAAGGAGCAAACATACGATGTTGGAAAATAGCTGAACTGAATGAAAGGAGAGAGAGAGAGAGTGGAGGGACGGTCCAGATATTATTATGGAGAAGATAAGATAAGAGGCGACCTACACGAAGCGTCTGGCTGGCTGGGCGTAAGGTAAATAAAGGTGACGCGAGAGATTGCGAGGTAAGGGGGAGGGAGGGGGTGTGAGGTACGAGACCTGAAAACCCTGGCTCACACAGGTGATTTTCTAAATTTACCTGAAAACTAAGGCTTACATAGACGATTTTTGTAAGTTGAAAACATGTAAAATATGTCCGTAGAGTTCTCCTGAAAACCCTACAGCGCTACATACGATATTTGAATTTCTCCCATAAGACCTTAACAAACTTCTAAGTTTCGGAAATTATTTTTCTCATAAGAATTCCATACTTCTAAAATCTCGGAAATTACTCAATCATAAGAAATCCTTAATCCCAAATCTGTGAGTCCCCAAATTCACCTGAAAACCCCGACATGCAACACACGAATTTCCAGAAAAAACAAAAATTCGTCTGTGGACTGTACATCTCACAGACGAATTTCCAGAAAAAACAAAAATTCGTCTGTGAGCTGTACTCCCTACTACTCACCACCACTACCACCAACTGCCACACCCCACCACCACCACTACCACCAAATGCCACACCCCACCACTACCAACTGCCACACCCCACCACCACCACCAACTGCCACACCCCACCATCACCACCAACTGCCACACTCCACCACCACCATCTGCCCCATCCCACCACCACCACCACCAACTGCCATACTCCACCACAACCACCACTAACTGCCACACCCCACCACTACCAACTGCTACTTCCTAAAACCCCCACCCGCACCAACTGCCAAACCCCAGTCACATCCCAACTCCACCAACTGACACATCCCACCACCACCACCACTACCACCAACTGCCACACCCCACCACCACCACACGCCACACCCCAGCACCACCACCAACTGCCACACCCCACCACCACCACCAACTGCCACACTCCACCACCACCAACTGCCACATCCCACCACCACCACCACTACCACCAACTGCCACACCCCACCACCACCACCAAATGTCACACCCCACCACCACCAACTGCCACATTCCAACTGCCATACCCCACCACTACCAACTGCCACACCCCACCACCACCACCAACTGCCACACCCCACCATCACCACCAACTGCCACACTCCACCACCACCATCTGCCACATCCCGCCCCCACCACCACCAACTGCCAACCTCCACCACAACCACCACTACCAACTGCCACTTCCTACCACCCCCAACAACTGCTTACTCCACCACCACCAATTGCCACATCCCACCACCACCACCACTACCACCAACTGCCACACCCCCACCACCACCACCAAATGTCACACCCCACCACCACCAACTGCCACATTCCAACACCACCAACTGCCATACCCCAGCACTTCCAACTGCCACACCCCACCACCACCACCAACTGTCACACCCCATTACCACCACTAACAGCCACACCCCACAACTACCAACTGCCACTTTCCACCACCCCCACAACCACCAATAGCCACATCCAACCACTACCACCACCCCCACCACCACCAATTGCCACATCCCACCACCAACACCACCAATACCAACTGCCACATCCCACAACCACCACCACCACCAACTGTCACATCCCACCACCACCACCACCACCAACTGACACATCCCACAAACCACCACCACCAACAACCACATCCCACCACCACCAACGGCCACATCCCACCACCACAAACTGCCACATCCCACTAACACTACCACTAATTGCCAAAACCCACCACCACCACCAACAGCCACATCCCACCACCACCACCACCACAACCAACTGCCACATCCCACCACCACCACTACTACATCCAACTGCCACATCCCACGACCACCACCAACTGCCACACCCCACCACCACCACCAACTGACAAACCCCACCACTACCAACTGCAATATCCCACCACCTCCATCACCACCACGACCACCAACTACCACATCCCACCACCACCACCACCAACTGCCACACTCCACCACCACCAACTGCCACATCCCACCACCACTACCACCAACTGCCACACCCCACCACCACCACCAACTGCCACACCCCACTACCACCAACTGCCACACCCCAGTACCACCACCAACTGCCACACTCCACCACCTTCACCAACTGCCACATCCCACCACCACCACCACCACCAACTGCCATACCCCACCACCACCAACTACCACATCCCACCCCCACTTCCACCAACTGCCACACCTCACCACCACCAACTGCCACATCCCACCAGCACCACAACCAACTGCCACATCCCACCACCACCACCAACTGCCACACCCCACCACCACCACCACCTACCATACCTCGTCACCACCACCAACTGCCACACCCCACCACCACCACCAACTGCCACACCCCACTACCACCACCAACTGCCACACCCAACCACCATTACCAACTGCCAAACCCCACCACGACCACTAACTGCCACACACCACCACCACCAACTACCACATCCCACCATCACCACCACTTCCATTAACTGCCACACCCCACCACCAAATACCACACCCCACCACCACCACCAACTGCCACATCCCACCACCACCACCAACTGCCACACCCCACCACCACCACGACTACCACCAACTGCCACACCCCACCACCCCCACCAATTGCCAAACTTCACCACCACCAACTGCCACATTCCACCACCACCAACACCACTACTATCTGCCACATCCCACCAACACCACCACCAACTTCCACACTTCACCACCAACACCACTAACTGCCACACCCCACCACTTCCAACTGCCACATTCCACCACCCTCACCACCACAAACTGCCACATCCCACCACCACCACCACCAACTGCCACATCCCACCACCACCACCACCAATACCAACTGCCACATCCCACCACCACCACCACCGACTGCCACACCCCACCACCACCACCACCAATACCAACTGCCACATCCCACCACCACCACCACCAACTGCCACACCCCACCACCACCACAAACTGCCACATCCCACCACCACCACCACCAATACCAACTGCCACATCCCACTACCACCACCACCAACTGCCACACCCCACCACCACCACAAACTGCCACATCCCACCACCACCACCACCAACTGGCACATCCCACCACCACCACCACCAATACCAACTGCCACATCCCACCACCACCACCACCGACTGCCACATACCATAACAACCACCACCACGATTACCACCACAACAAACAACTGACACATCCCACAAACCACCACCACCACCACCTTCCACCACACCCCACCACTACCAACAGCCACATCCCACCACCATCACCACCACCATCACTAACACCAAATGCCACATCCCTCCACCACCACCACCACAACCAACTGCCAAATCCCACCACCACCACCAGGACTACCACCAACTGCCACATCCCACCACCACCAACTGCCACATCCCACCACACCACCAACTGGAACACCCACCACCACCACCACCGGCCATACTTCACCACCACAACCAACTGCCACATCCCACCACCACCACAACCAACTGCCACATCCCACCACCACCGCAAACTGCCACATCCCAACAAACGACCAACTGTCACATCCCACCACCATCACCACCACTACCACCACCAACTGCAACATCCCACCACCACCAACTGCCACATCCCACAACCACCACCACAACCAACTGCCACATCCCACCACCACCACCACCACCAACTGTCACATCCCACCACCACAACCAACTGCCACACCCCACCACCACCACCAACTGCCACACCCCACCACCACCACCAACTGCCACACCCCACCACCACCACCAACTGCCACATCCCACCATTACTACCACCAACTGGCACACCCCACAACCGCCACCAAATGCCACGCCCCACCACCACCAACTGCCACATTCCAACACCACCAACTGCCATACCCCACCACTTTCAACTGCCACACCCCACCACCACCACCAACTGCCACACCCCACCATCACCAAAAACTGCCACACTCCACCACCACCATCTGCCACATCCCAACACCACCACCACCACCACCACCAACTGCCATACTCCACCACAACCACCACTAACTGCCAATTCCTACCACCCCCACCCACACCAACTGCCACACTCCACCACCACCAACTGCTATGTCCCACCACCACCACCAACTGCCACACCCCACCACACCACCAACTGGCACACCCTCCACCACCTGCCACACCTCACTACCACCACCAACTGCCACACCCGCACCACCACTACCAACTGCCACACGCCACTACCATCACAAACTGACACACCCCACCACTACCACCAACTGCTACACCCCACCACCACCAACAACTGCTACACCCCACCACCACCACCAACTGCCACACCCCACCACCACCACCAACTGCCACAACCCACTACCACCACCAACTGCCACACTCCACCACCACCACCGACCACCACACCCCACCACTACCAACAGCCATATCCCACCACCACCACCACCACCACTAACACCAACTGCCACATCCCTCCACCACCACCATTACAACCAACTGCCACATCCCAAAACCTCCAACACAACCACCTGCCATATCCCACCACCACCGCAAACTGCCACATCCCAACAAAACGACCAACTGCCACACCCCACCACCATCACCATCACCAACACCAACACCAACTGCAACATCCCATCACCACAACAACCACTATCAACTGCCGCACCCCACCACCACCACTAACTGCCACACCCCACCATAACCACCAACTGCCACACTCCACCACCACCATCTGCCACATCCCACCACTACCACCACCACCAACTGCCTTACTCCACCACAACCACCACTAACTGCCACACTCCACCACTACCAACTGCCACTTCCTACCACCCACACCCCAGCAACTGCCACACTCCACCACCACCAACTGCCCCACATCCCACCACCACAACGACTACCACTAACTGTCACACCCCACCACCACCACCAACTGCCACACTCCACCACCACAAACAACCACATACCACCATCACCACCACTACCATTAACTGCCACACCCCACCACCAAATGCCACACCCCATCACCACCACCAACTGCCACACCCCACCACCACCACCAACTGCCACACCCCACCACCACCACCAACTGCCACACTCCACCACCACCAACTGCCACATCCCACCACCACAACGACTACCACTAACTGCCACACCCCACTACAACCACCAAATGCCACACCCCACCACCAGCAACTGCCACACCCCAAAACTACCACAAACTCCCACACCCCACCACCACCACCAACTACCACACTCCACCACCACCAACTACCACATTCCTCCACCACCAACACCACTACTATCTGCCACATCCCACCACCACCACCACCAACTGCCACACCCCACCACCACCACTAACTGCCACACCCCACCACCACCAACTGCCACATCCCACCACCACCAACTGCCACATCCCACCACCACCAACTGCCACATCCCACCACCACCAACTGCCACACCCAACGACCACCAACTGCCTCACCCCACCACCACCACCACTACCACCAACTGCCACAACCCACCACCACCACCAACCGCCACACCCCACCACTACCAACAGCCAAATCCCACCACCACCACAACCACCACTAACACCAACTGGCACATCCCACCACCACCGCCGCAACCAACTGCCACATCCCACCACCACCAAAAACTGCCAGATTCCAACAAAACCACTAACTGTGACATCGCACCACCATCACCACCACTACTACCTCCAACTGCCATATCCCATCACCACCAACTGCCACATCCCACCACCACAACCACCAAGTGCCACATACCACCACCCCCACCACCACCAACTGCCACATCCCACCACCACCAACACCAACTGCCACATCCCACCACCACCACCAACTGCCACATTCTACCACCACCACCACAACGAACTGCCACATCCCACCACCACTACCAACTGCCACATCCCACCACCACCACCATCTGACACATATTATAACAACCACCACCACCACCAACAACTGACACATCCCACAAACCACCATCACCAACAATCATATCCCACCACCACCGACTGCCACATCCCACTACGACTCACTGCCAAATCCCACCACCACCACCAACTGCCACATCCCACCACCACCACAACCAACTTCCACCTCCCACCACCACCACCACCACCACCTGCCACATCCCATCACCACCACCAATTGCCAAAACCCACCACCACCAACTGCCAAAATCCCACATACCACCACCACCAACAACACATCCCACCATCACCAACTGCCACATCCCACCACCACAAACTTCCACATCCCACCACCACCACCACCAACTGCCACACCCAACCACCACCACTAACTGCCACACCCCACCACTACCACCAAATGCCACACCCCACCACCACCAACTGCCACACCCCACCACCACCTACTGCCACATCCCACCACCACCAACTGCCACACCCCACCACCACCAACTGTCACATCCCAACTCCACAAACTTCCATACCCCACCACCACCACCTACTGCCACACCCCACCACCATCACCAACTGCCACACTCCACCACCACCAACTGCCACACACCCACCAACACCACCAACTGCCAAACCCCACCACCACCACCAACTGCCACACCCAACCACCACCACTAACTGCCACACCCCACCAACACCACCAACTGCCACTCCCCACCATCACCAACTGCCACATCCCACCACCACCAACTGCCACACCCTTCTATTACCACCAACTGCCACACTCCACCACCACCACCAATTGCCACACTCCACCTTCACCAACTGACACATCCCACCACCACCACAGCCACATCCAACTGCCACATCCCACAACCACCACCAACAACTGCCAAACCCAACCTCCACCACCAACTGCCACATCCCACCACCACCAACTGCCACATCCCACCACCACCAACTGCCACAACCCACCACCACCTCCACCAGCTGCCACACCCCACCACTACCAACTGCCACATCCCACCACCACCAACTGCCACACCCCACCACCACCATCTGCCACACCCCATCACCACCACCAACTGCCACACCGCAACATTACCACCAACTGCCACACCCCACCACCACCATCTGCTACACCCAACCATAACCAACTTCAACCTGAAGCAATTCAGGAAATAAAGAAAAATCCAAAATATTTTTTCTCATATGCGAAATCAAAAGCAAAAACCACTGCCAGTATTGGACCTATTCGTACAAGTGAAGGTTCATACACGGAGGATGACAAAGAAATTAGTGAAATCCTAAAAAAGCAGTATGAGGACATGTTTAGCACTCCAATAAACAACATGAAGGTGGAAGATCCAGACAATTTCTTTATGCGGGATATTCAAACCCCGGTAAATATAACTGATATAAACACGAGCGCACTAAATTTTGAAAAAGAAATTGAAAACATGCCCATGCACTCGGCCCCAGGTCCAGACTCATGGAATTCAATATTTATAAAGAAATGCAAAGTGCCGGTAGCACAGGCACTCAGTATAGTGTGGAGGAAGAGCTTGGACACGGGGGAGATACCAGATGCACTTAAAGTAGCAGACATAGCCCCTCTACACAAGGGAGGGAGCAAAGCATTGGCAAAAAATTATAGACCAGTTGCACTAACATCGCACATCATAAAAGTATTTGAGAGAGTGATTAGGAGTCAGGTCACCAATTTGCTCGTCGTGGACGTGGTGGCGAGCAGACGTGCTTTGCTTCGCTCTGCTACTGGCGTCTGGTGGGTGGACGTGTTTGTCGTCGCTGTTGGCCGGCGTGTTGACGGATGGGCGGATAACGTCACGCTGGGGGTGGTATATGTGCCATCATGGGCTCCTACACACCTCCACTAAAGCGCAAGGAGTCCATAGGACTCAAGTTTAGTTGTCATGCTGCTCCCGACCTTGTATCCACCACGATCTTCGATATGTTACAGATCAAGCAGGAAGAAATATTTGGTTACCAACCACTGCCAGGGAACAGGGTGGTGTTGAAATTTGGAAACAATGTGGCATTTTCAGAGTTTCTTAAGAAGTATGATGATGACATTATAAGTTTACCTAATGGGAAAGGATCAGTACAAGTGCTTAATTTGAGCAAAACGTTTACATACGTTTCTGTGAGGGATGCGCCATTTGAAATGTTGAATGGAACTATTGTACACATACTGGAACAATATGGGAAAGTGGACAATGTTCGTTTTAATAAATATACGTATGGCCCAGGGAAAGGGTGTTTTAATGGAACACGAACAGTAAAGACGGAACTTCACCGTAATATTCCATCATCAATGTCAGTAGCAGGTCATTATATTAAGTTTATATACAATGGCCAAATGCAAACTTGTTTCAAGTGTGGGCGTACTGGTCACATGGCTGCTGCCTGCCAGGTGGAGGCATCGGAACGGATCAACATTTTTCATGAACATGACTTTCCGCCATTAATAGAGGATAGTGTATCAGGAAATGAACCCGCTGCTGTAAATACTGTAGTTCTAGGTGAGGTAGATGAAGTAACCCACAACTCTGTAAGTGAAACGTCTGTGGAAGTGACTCCCAGTGCGAATGAGGCCGGTGAAGGTAACTTAGATCAGGACGATGAAGGTAATGCAGACAAGGAGGGTGCAGGTGACACTGCTCAGGACGCTTTACCGGCTGTTGGTAGCCCTGGTGAGGGTGAGGTAAGTCTGGACACTATACATGTGGACGCCCATAACATAGGTGCTGACGCTGCGAAGAGCTGCGAGGCTGGCGGTGGTGCTGACCTTGGTGAGGTGACGATGGAACAAGTAATTGCTTGTCAACTGGATGTGGAGGATGACACAATGGTGGATAGTGATGTAGAAATGTCTGTGCAGAGAGCAACTCCACCCTCTTCAGTAAGGTATGATAGAAAGGGTAGGGGTAGTGTGAGGGTTGGGGGTGTGAAGGCTATGGGTGTGAAGGCTGGTTCTGTAACCAGTCACGGGAAGAAACGGAAAAAATTTACTCGGAGTATTGATCTGGAACGTATGAAGGACTACGCCGCTAAATTAAAAGTCTCTGAAAAAATTGAGCAGGTTGTTGCCGTTGAAGTTCACCGTGACCAAGGCCACGAAGAGTCACCGAAACGTAGCGAGGGCACAGTACAACAGGTGAGTGAGGATCATGGTAGAGAGAACAGTGATAAGACATGGTGGGATCTTGTGGAACATGAACAGAATCGAGACGCGAGTGCAAATATTAAACTTAAACTTCGAAAAGGGAAAGATGACACTAAGATAGTGTCAAGTGAGATAATGACGGATAAAGGGTAATTTTGGTTTCTCTTCAAATTCCATTCGTGAAGCCAATTAATTTTAATTGTGCTACTTTGAACATTAATGGGCTCAATTGTAGAAATAAACAGTTGCAGCTGTTATCATTGTTTAAATATCATAATTTGGATGTACTTTTAGTGCAAGAACACAATGTTCAAGATGTTAAGAAACTTGATGTACTGCTTGATTTCTTTGAAATATTGATAAATCCAACGACCTTGTTGAAAGGTGGTACGATGATATTGATTGCTAAGCGAGCCCACATCAAGGTTCTTAATACTGAAATGGATGATAATGGTAATGTTTTATATGCTAGGATTTCCTTTTTTGACACAATAATTCCTGTACTTAATGTGTATGCTCCCTCTGGCACCCGCAGGAAGAAAGAGAGGGAGGACTTGTTCTCTAACGAGTTATTATATTTTTTCAGAAATGATACGCGTAACGTTATTTTTGGTGGCGACTTTAATTGTGTCACTTCTATGAGAGATTGTAGCATTCAGTCGAACGCATGTGTATCTCCTGCTTTAATTACACTTTTGAAATGTATTGGTCTCAAGGATGCAAATAGCATTAACGGAGGTGTATATGAATACACATATGTTCGCCAGAATTATGGTTCTAGGCTTGACAGAATATATATGCACTCGTTCCATGATAAAATTAGTTCTTGCAGTACTGTTCCGGTCAGCTTTTCAGATCACTGTATGGTTGTGGTGAAGCTTGTTATTGACGATCAGGTTAAAGTGGGGACAGGGTCATGGAAGCTCAATTGCAGTCTGTTGCAGAGTAGAGATGTAATTGATAATTTTCAAGTATTGTGGGAACATCTGGTTGGGCAAAAACGTAAGTTCAGATGTCTATTGGAGTGGTGGGACATGTGTAAAGTTGCATGCAAAAGTTTCTTCGTGAAAGTATCCAAACGAAAGGCTGCTGAAAAATATGGTCTGTTAAACTTATTCCAACAAAGACTAAAACAACTTTATGTAAAGGTCAATATGGGACTAGACAAGTATGAGGAAATTACCATTTTAAAAGACAGAATTAACAAATTGAGGGATGAAATATCTGAAGGAGTCAATGTTCGCCTCCAGATTAATGATAGGATGTATGGTGAAAAACTCTCTCCTTATTTGTTAAGTAAAGTCAAGAATAACAAGGGTACAGCACTTGTAACTAGTATTAAAGCAGGTGATGGGACGGATATGACAAATACGGATGGGATTGTATATTATGTTCGGGGTGAATTAGAGAAATTGTACAAAAAAGTGAACGTGGACCAAGGTATGCAGGAGTATTTCCTTGGAAAATGTACACGGGTTTTAACCCAGGATGACAACACGTCATTATTGGCAGATGTAGATAAGCAGGAAGTGTGGAGTGTTGTCAAGAGTTTAAAGAAGGGTAAATCACCTGGATGTGATGGGTTCCCGGCGGAATTTTATTTCTATCTATGGGATGTCATTGGTAAAGACTTTGTACAAGTGGTGCAGTATAGCATACAGCATAGGAAGCTTAGCATGTCACAATCTCATGGGATTATTAAGATGATACCTAAAATGGATGATTTGCATATTCTAACGAACTGGAGGCCACTTTCCCTACTAAACCAGGATTATAAAATAATATCGAAACTGTTGGCAAATAGACTTAGGATTGCTATGGATAAACTTATATCAAAGGAACAGTTTTGTGGTGTGCCTGGAAGATCTATAATCAATTGTAATAATGTAATTAGGGATGTTGTGTATTATGTGTCTGAGAATAATGTTCCTTCCTCCATGATAAACCTCGACTGGTCGAAAGCCTTTGACCGTGTTGATGTTCAGTTTGTATTAGCAATATTGGATAGGGTAGGAGTGGCACGAGAATTTATTGATTGGATCCGTATGCTTTATAAAGAGTGTCGGAGCAGCGTCTGTATCAATGGAGTCTTAAGTAAACCTTTTTCAGTTGAACGATCTGTACGTCAGGGATGTCCCCTTTCAATGATTTTGTATGTTATATTTCAAGAGCCACTGTACTTGGCAATTAAAAGCAATGACTTTATTGTTCCACCTCGTCTTCCTAATGCAATGACACTTCCTGTTGTTGGTTATGCAGATGATACAACTATTTTTGTGTCGACAGAAGACTCGGTGGTGAATGTTCAGAATGAGTTAGACAACTTTGAACGAGCGACAGGTGCTGTTATTAACAAGAACAAAACGTGTATGATGGGTCTTGGCAGTTGGTGTAATAAGGTTAACTGGACAGGTTCATGGTTCAAGGTTGTGGAGTCTATTAAAGCTCTTGGGATTTGCTGGTGTAAAACATATGAAACAACATTGGTTACGAATTGGCAAGTACTATGTGGGAATATAATAGTTGCAACGAATATGTTGTCAAATAGGAAATTGACCCTGTTTCAGAAGGCTGTAATAATCAATTGCAAAATTTTGTCTAAAGTGTGGTATTTGTCTCACAGCTTTCCCATAGACAAGAAAAGTGCTATAGAGATTGACAAAACTATTTTTAGATATGTATGGTATGGTAGATACCAGCCAATTAAACGAACTACCCTATGTAAAGGTAAGAAAAACGGTGGAATAGGAATACTGAATGTGTACCATAAGTCATTGGCAATCTTATGTGTTACTTTTAGAAAGGAGATAATGCAGAGGGATAGTGTAAATGCACTAGGACATTACTATTGTAAATTACGTGTTAGCTATTTGATACATATGCCAGAGTATACTGACCTTGCCTTTATTTCACCGCACTTTTATTCATGTGCAATTGATGTTCTCAGGCGGATTTGTAATATTGAAGGTTTTTTAATGATGAACAGTAAACGAGTGTATGATGTTATACTACCGAATGTAGTTCCTAGAGTAGAGGAGGCATATCCACTCTTTAGCTGGCAAGTAATATGGGCAAACCTTCATGTTAAATTTATTGCCCCAAAACAACGTGAGCTGTTGTATCGCTATATTCATGAGACCCTCCCTACTAATGATAGGTTGTTGATGTTGGGCATTAAAGACGACAATAGGTGTGACCAATGTACTGAAATTGAGAATAATATGCATATATTTTATTTCTGTAAGCAGAAAGTTGTTCTTGTAAACTGGATTAGAGACACTCTTAAAGATTTATGTGGCCCAAGTATTAGAGTGGAGTTAATGAGGTTTTTAATGTTTCATATTGACATAAAATGCAAGAAACTTAGGAATACAATAATTATGTTACTTTCTGATTACATTTTTTGTGTGTGGATAGGCAGGCAGGAAGGTTACTCAGTAGACAAAATATTGAAGTTCTTGCGAGGCAGGATCAGGTATAACATCTGGGGTTTACGGCTCATGCTCGGTGATGATATAGAAAATTGGTTTACTGAGGCTTATATAAAATATATATAAATGTAATATTTTCCCCTGTATTTTAATGTAAGTTTATTCTTCAATTTTTGTAACTCGTTTATAGGGGTTTTCTAAAAAATCTTGTTCTGTACTACTGAAACACTTGTTCACTAAGAATTGTAATGTATAATTGCCTTGTAACATTTATGTATATGTAACTTATATTGTATTTTTTTAAATAAAGATAAAAAAAAATTTGTCAGCAGCAACTTGTGCGAGATCAATGGCAGCGGTGGCATCCCAACATTTCTATTTTGGAGCAACAGTAGTGGTAGTAGTAGTAGTAGTAGTAGTAGTAGTAGTAGTAGTAGCAGTAGTAGTAGTAGTAGTAGTAGTAGTAGTAGTACATTTGTTGTTGGTTAATTTGACTAAATAGTTGCAATAAGTACTATCATTAATGGAGAATTGGCTGCTATGTGTGAGTATCCTCCGCCTGCCTGCCTGCCGCAGTTACCATTATCTTGACTCACTCACTCACTCACTCACATGTGATTACTTACTACTTGTATACAATAGCAACGGCCATACTACCTACCTACCTATCACCTTGAGAACACTGCGTCTCCTCCCATACATCTGTCAGGTTAAACACCGTTGACTTTGGTTAGTACTTGGATGGGTGACCTGCCTGGGAACACCAACTGCTGCTGCTGTTAGTATACATATTTGGGCAGTCTCCGTGGGTCAGTGTGTGTGTGTGTGTGTGTGTGTGTGTGTGTGTGTGTGTGTGTACAAGAATGTCGCACATGGAAATGTGTACATGCCATTTTAATAATAGTTTACCATCCATGAAGAAAACGTCTACCCATTTGTCAGTCCATTGTCTCTCTCTGCCGGCCGGCCGGCCTACCTACGTGCTAAAACTTGTTCACTCAATATGCTGTTGAATATCTATCTCCAGTGATCACTTACCCTTAATTCCTACATTATTAACCAAATGATCTCATTAACAAATATTTACACATTTCAACCACCTACCTTCCTGCTAACATCAATCACAACAACTAATACACTCAACTCAGTCCCAAACACTTTTCTTATTCCTTCCTCAACACCTCGCCCTATATAACCTATCTTACAACATTAAATTTAAATACCTAACTGCCAACCCATCCCCCCTACCTTCCCCTCCCCCCCCCTCACCACACTTCCCACGGTATCTCCTCCGGACCCCTCCCCCCCCAACAATGGAGGCCGCCGAACCCCTACCCCCATTCCGCCCCCTCCATCACCACCCCCCCCCCCGGCACAACACAGAAAACGGAGGCCACAACGCTATATTTAAGGGTAAGTGATCACTGGAGATAGATATTCAACAGCATATTGAGTGAACAAGTTTTAGCAGGTAGGTAGGCCGGCCGGCCGGTAGAGAGAGACAATGGACTGACAAATGGGTAGACGTTTTCTTCATGGATGGTAAACTATTATTAAAATGGCATGTACACATTTCCATGTGCGACATTCTTGTACACACACACACACACACACACACACACTGACCCACGGAGACTGCCCAAATATGTATACTAACAGCAGCAGCAGTTGGTGTTCCCAGGCAGGTCACCCATCCAAGTACTAACCAAAGTCAACGGTGTTTAACCTGACAGATGTATGGGAGGAGACGCAGTGTTCTCAAGGTGATAGGTAGGTAGGTAGTATGGCCGTTGCTATTGTATACAAGTAGTAAGTAATCACATGTGAGTGAGTGAGTCAAGATAATGGTAACTGCGGCAGGCAGGTAGGCGGAGGATACTCACACATAGCAGCCAATTCTCCATTAATGATAGTACTTATTGCAACTATTTAGTCAAATTAACCAACAACAAATGTACTACTACTACTACTACTACTACTACCACTACTGTTGCTCCAAAATAGAAATGTTGGGATGCCACCGCTGCCATTGATCTCGCACAAGTTGCTGCTGACAAATGACTCATCTTAGGCCTTGCATATGCTCTCTTAGGCTTCATTTAGTCAATACTTGTAACATCATTGAGTCGGGGGACAGGCAGACAGGCACTTTATACATGTTAGGCTTATAGTGGTCTCCAACACCCACCACCCCACAAGGTCCAACTAGTGACTAACCCTCACTCACTCACCACGCCCCAAGTAGCTAGCTTACTAACTTCTGGATACCTATTTACTGCTAGGTGAACAGAGACATTCGGTGATAGGAAAGGCTACCAACAATTACAGCCCTACTTCTACAAACCTACCCTAAACCAACCTAACCTAATCTAACCTAACCTAACCTAATCTAACATAACCTAACCTAACGTAACTAACTCCTGGATACATATTTACTGTTAGGTGAATAGATGTATTCGGTGATAGGAAACGCTACCTACAATTACAGCCCTTCTTCTATTTCTATTTCTACAAACCTAGCCTATTTCCTAGCCTAAACTAACCTAACCTAACCTAATCTAACCTAACCTAACCTAATCTAACATAACCTAACCTAACGTAACTAACTCCTGGATACCTATTTACTGTTAGGTGAATAGATGTATTCGGTGATAGGAAACGCTACCTACAATTACAGCCCTTCTTCTATTTCTATTTCTACAAACCTAGCCTATTCTCTAGCCTAAACTAACCTAACCTAAGGTAATCTAACTAACTCCTGGATACCTATTTACTGCTACGTGAACAGAGAAGACACGATACCAACAATTACTGCCCTATTTCTATTTCAACAAAAATAGCCTATTTCTTAGCCTAAACTAATCTAACCTAATTAAACCTAACCTAACCTAATCTAACCTTACCTATATATATACTTCACTACTCACTAACATCATCACTACCACACTACTCACTAACGTCATCACTACCTCCCTACTCACCATCATCATCACTACCTCACCATCATCATCACTACCTCTCTACCGCTCTACTCACCATCATCATCACTACCTCACCATCATTATCACTACCTCTCTACTCACCATCATCATCATTACCTCACTACTCTCCATCACTACCACACTACTCACCATCATCACTACTTCTCTACTCACCACCATCATCACTACCTCACCATCATCATCACTACCTCTCTACTCACCATCATCATCATTACCTCCCTACTCACCATCATCATCACTACCTCGCCATCATTATCACTACCTCTCTACTCATCATCATCATTACCTCCCTACTCACCATCATCATCACTACCTCACCATCATCATCACTACCTCTCTACTCACCATCATCATCATTACCTCACTACTCACTATCGTCATCACTACCTCACCATTATCACTACCTCTCTACTCACCATCATCATCATTACCTCACTACTCACTATCGTCATCACTATCTCACCATTATCACTACCTCTCTACTCACCATCATCATCATTACCTCACTACTCACCATCACTACCACACTACTCACCATCATCACTACCACACTACTCACCATCATAACTACCACACTACTCTTAACCATCATCACTACCTCACTACCTCACCATCATCACTACCACACCACTCACCATCATCACTACCTCACTACTCACCATCATCATCACTACTTCTCTACTCACCACCATCATCATTTCCTCACTACTCATAAACATCATCACTACCACACTACTCACCATCATCACTACCACACTACTCACTATCATCATCACTACCACACTACTCACCATCATCACTACCCACCATCATCATAACTACCACACTACTCACCATCATCATCACTACCTCACTACTCACCATCATCACTACCACACTACTCACCATCATCACTACCACACTACTCTTAACCATCATCACTACCTCACTACTCACAATCATCATCACTACCTCACCATCACTACCTCACCATCATCATCACTACCTCACCATCATCATCACTACCTCACCATCATCATCACTACCTCACCATCATCACTACCTCGCCATCATCACTACCTCGCCATCATCATCACTACCTCACTACTCACCATCATCACTACCACACTACTCACCATCATCATTACCTCACTACTCACCATTATCATCACTACACTACTCACCATCATCATCACTACCACAATACTCACGATCATCATCACTACCACAATACTCACCATCATCATCACTACCACAATACTCACCATCATCATCACTACCTCACTACTCACTATCATCACTTTTATCACTTCTCACCATCACCATCACTATCTCACTACTCACCATCATCATCACTACCACACTACTCACTATCATCACTTTTATCACTTCTCACCATCACCACCTTACTACTCACCATCAT
The DNA here is from genome assembly GCF_040958095.1 of Procambarus clarkii. NCBI lineage: Eukaryota > Metazoa > Arthropoda > Malacostraca > Decapoda > Cambaridae > Procambarus > Procambarus clarkii. The sequence goes on from NW_027189132.1 coordinate 3,914,015, forward strand.
CATCACTACCACACTATTCACTATCATCATCACTACCACACTACTCACCATCATCATCACTACCACAATACTCACCATCATCATCACTACAACAATACTCACCATCAACATCACTACTACACTACTTAGCAACACCATAACTACCTCACTACTCACCATCATCATCACTACCTCACTACTCACAATCATCATCACTACCACACTACTCATTATTATCACTTTTATCACTTATCACCATCACTACCTCACTACTCACCATCATCATCACTACCTCACTATCATCATCACTACCACACTACTCACCATCATCATCACTACCACACTATTCACTATCATCATCACTACCTCACTACTCACCATCATCACTACCACATTACTCACTATCATCACTTCTCACCATCATCATCACTACCTCACTACTCACTATCATCACTACCACACTACTCACTATCATCACTACCACACTACTCACCATCATCACTACCACACTACTTACCATCATTATCACTACCTCACTACTCACTATCATCATCACTACCACACTACTCACCATCATCATCACTACCACACTACTCACTATCATCACTTCTATCACTACTCACCATCAACATCACTACCACACTATTCATTATCATTATCACTACCACACTACTCACTATCACCATCACTACCTCACTACTCACCATCATCATCACTACCACACTACTCACTATCATCATCACTACCACACTACTCACCATCATCATCACTACCACACTATTCACTATCATTATCACTACCACACTACTCACCATCATCATCACTACCTCACTACTCACCATCATCATCACTACCTCACTATCATAATCACTACAACACTACTCACCATCATCATCACTACCACACTATTCACTATCATCATCACTACTCACCATCATCATCACTACCACACTACTCACTATCATCACTTCTACCACTTCTCACCATCATCATCACTACTCACTATCATCACTACCACACTACTCACCATCATCATCACTACCACACTATTCACTATCATCACAACCACACTAACCATCATCATCACTACCTCACTACTCACCATCATCAATACATCACTATCATCATCACTACCACACTACTCACCATCAGCATCACTATCACACTATTCACTATCATCACTACCTCACTACTCACCATCATCATCATTACCTCACTACTCACCATGATCATCACTACCACACTACTCACCATCATCATCACTACCACAATACTCACCATCATCATCACTACAACAATACTCACCATCAACATCACTACTACACTACTTAGCAACACCATCACTACCTCACTACTCACCATCATCATCACTACCTCACTACTCACAATCATCATCACTACCACACTACTCATTATCATCACTTTTATCACTTATCACCATCACTACCTCACTACTCACCATCATCATCACTACCTCACTATCATCATCACTACCACACTACTCACCATCATCATCACTACCACACTATTCACTATCATCATCACTACCTCACTACTCACCATCATCACTACCACATTACTCACTATCATCACTTCTCACCATCATCATCACTACCTCACTACTCACTATCATCACTACCACACTACTCACTATCATCACTACCACACTACTCACCATCATCACTACCACACTACTTACTATCATTATCACTACCTCACTACTCACTATCATCATCACTACCACACTACTCACCATCATCATCACTACCACACTACTCACTATCATCACTTCTATCACTACTCACCATCAACATCACTACCACACTATTCATTATCATTATCACTACCACACTACTCACTATTACCATCACTACCTCACTACTCACCATCATCATCACTACCACACTACTCACTATCATCATCACTACCACACTACTCACCATCATCATCACTACCACACTATTCACTATCATTATCACTACCACACTACTCACCATCATCATCACTACCTCACTACTCACCATCATCATCACTACCTCACTATCATAATCACTACAACACTACTCACCATCATCATCACTACCACACTATTCACTATCATCATCACTACTCACCATCATCATCACTACCACACTACTCACTATCATCACTTCTACCACTTCTCACCATCATCATCACTACACACTATCATCACTACCACACTACTCACCATCATCATCACTACCACACTATTCACTATCATCACAACCACACTAACCATCATCATCACTACCTCACTACTCACCATCATCATCAATACATCACTATCATCATCACTACCACACTACTCACCATCAGCATCACTATCACACTATTCACTATCATCACTACCTCACCATCATCATCATTACCTCACTACTCACCATGATCATCACTACCACACTACTCACCATCAGCATCACTATCACACTATTCACTATCATCACTACCTCACCATCATCATCATTACCTCACTACTCACCATGATCATCACTACCACACTACTCACCATCATCATCACTACCACACTTCACTATCATCATCACTACCTCACTACTCACCATCATCACTACCACACTACTCACCATCGTCATCACTACCACACTATTCACTATCATCACTACCACACTATTCACTATCATCATCACTACCACACTATTCACTATCATCATCACTACCACACTATTCACTATCATCATCACTACCACACTACTCACCATCACCACTTTCTCACCATCATCATCACTACCTCACTACTCACCATTATCATCACTACTTCACCATCATCATCACTACCTCTCTACTCACCATCATCATCATTACCTCACTATTCACCTTCATCATCAATACCTCACCATTATCACTACCTCACTACTCACCATCATCATCACTACCTCTCTACTCACCATCATCATCATTACCTCACTACTCACCTTCATCATCACTACCTCACCATCATCACTACCTCTCTACTCACCATCATCATCACTACCTCTCTACTCACCATCATCATCATTACCTCACTACCACACTACTCACCATCATCACTACCTCACTACTCACCACCATCATCATTTCCTCACTACTCACCATCATCATCACTACCTCACTATCATCACTACCACACTATTCACCATCATCACTACCACACTTCACTATCATCATCACTACCACACTACTCACCATCATCATCACTACCTCACTACTCACCATCATCATCACTACCACACTACTCACCATCATCATCACTACCACACTTCACTATCATCATCACTACCTCACTACTCACCATCACTACCACACTACTCACCATCATCATCACTACCACACTTCACCATCATCACTACCACACTTCACCATCATCACTACCACACTTCACCATCATCACTACCACACTTCACCATCATCACTACAACACTTCACCATCATCACTACCACACTTCACCATCATCACTACCACACTTCACTATCATCACTACCACACTTCACCATCATCACTACCACACTTCACCATCATCACTACCACACTTCACCATCATCATCACTACCACACTTCACCATCATCATCACTACCACACTTCACCATCATCATCACTACCACACTTCACCATCATCATCACTACCACACTTCACCTTCATCATCACTACTACACTATTCACTATCATCATCACTACCACACTACTCACCATCATCACTACCTCACTACTCACCATCATCACTACTCACTATCACTACCACACTACTCACCGAGTAGTGTGGTAGTGATGATAGTGAGTAGTGTGGTAGTGATGATGGTGAGTAGTGTGGTAGTGATGATGTTTATGAGTAGTGTGGTAGTGATGATGGTGAGTAGTGATGATGATGATGATGATGGTGAGTAGTGAGGAAGTGATGATAGTGAGTAGTGAGGAAATGATGTTGGTGAGTAGAGAAGTAGTGATGATGATGGTGAGTAGTGAGGTAGTGATGATGGTGAGTAGTGTGGTAGTGATGGTGAGTAGTGAGGTAATGATGATGGTGAGTAGAGAGGTAGTGATGATGATGGTGAGTAGTGAGGTTGTGATGGTGATGGTGAGAAGTGATAAAAGTGATGATAGTGAGTAGTATGGTAGTGATGATGATGGTGAGTAGTGTGGTAGTGATGATGATAGTGAATAGTGTGGTAGTGATGATGATGGTGAGTAGTGAGGTAGTGATGGTGAGAATTGATAAAAGTGATGATATTGAGTAGTGTGGTAGTGATGATGGTGAGTAGTGAGGTAGTGATGGTGTTGCTAAGTAGTGTGGTAGTGATGATGATGGTGAGTATTGTGGTAGTGATGATGATGATGAGTAGTGTAGTGATGATAATGGTGAGTAGTGAGGTAATGATGATGGTGAGTAGTGTGGTAGTGATGATGGTGAGTAGTGAGGTAGTGATGATGATGGTGAGGTAGTGATGATGACGGTGAGGTAGTGATGATGATTGTGAGTAGTGAGGTAGTGATGATGGTTAAGAGTAGTGTGGTAGTGATGATGGTGAGTAGTGTGGTAGTGATGATGTTAGTGAGTAGTGAAGTATATATATAGGTAAGGTTAGATTAGGTTAGGTTAGGTTTAATTAGGTTAGATTAGTTTAGGCTAAGAAATAGGCTATTTTTGTTGAAATAGAAATAGGGCAGTAATTGTTGGTAGCGTGTCTTCTCTGTTCACGTAGCAGTAAATAAGTATCCAGGAGTTAGTTAGATTACCTTAGGTTAGGTTAGTTTAGGCTAGAGAATAGGCTAGGTTTGTAGAAATAGAAATAGAAGAAGGGCTGTAATTGTAGGTAGCGTTTCCTATCACCGAATACATCTATTCACCTAACAGTAAATAGGTATCCAGGAGTTAGTTACGTTAGGTTAGGTTAGCTTAGATTAGGTTATGTTTGTTTTGACTAGGAAATAGGCTAGGTTTGCAGGTTAAGTTAGGTTAGTTTAGGCTAGGTTTGTAGAAATAGAAATAGAAAAGGGGCTGTAATTGTTGGTAGCCTATCTAACCTAACCAAGGAACCTAACCAACCAACCTAACAAAGCAACCTAACCAACCATCCTAACCAGGGAACCTAATCAACCAACCTAACCAAGGAACCTAACCAAGGATCCTAACCTAACCCAACCAACCTAACCTAACCTAACCAACCAACCAACCAACCAACCTAACCAATGTAACCAACCAACCTAACCAACGTAACCAACCTAACCAACCAACCTAACCAACCTAACCAACCTAACCAACCAACCAACCTAAGCAACCAACCAACCAACTTAACCTAACCAACCAACCTAACCAACCTTACCAACCAACCAACCTAAGCAACCAACCAACCAACCTAACCAATCAACCAACCTAACTAACCAACCAACCTAACCAACCAACCTAACCAACCAACCTAACCAACCAACCTAACCAACCAACCAACCTAACTAACCAACCAACCTAACCAATCAACCAACCAACCTAACCAACCAACCTATCCTAACCAACCAACCTAAGCTATCTAACCTAACTAAGCAACCTAACCAACCAACCTAACCAAGCAACCTAACCAACCAACCTAACCAAGCAACCTAACCAACCAACCTAACCTAACCTAACCAACCAACCCAACCTAACCTAACCAACGTAACCAACCATCCTAACCAACGTAACCAACCAACGTAACCAACCAAACCTAACCAACCAACTAACCTAACCAACCAACCTAACCTAACGTAACCAACCAACCAACCTAACCAATGTAACCAACCAACCTAACCAACGTAACCAACCTAACCAACCAACCTAAGCAACCAACCTAACCTAACCTAACCTAACCAACCAACCTAACAAACCAACCTAAGCAACCTAACCTAACCAACCAACCTAACCAAAGAACCTAATCAACCAACCTAACCGAAGAACCTAATCAACCAACCTAACCAAGCAACCTAACCAACCAACCTAACCAAAGAACCTAATCAACCAACCTAACCAAAGAACCTAATCAACCAACCTAACCAAGCAACCTAACCAACCAACCCAACCTAACCTAACCAACGTAATCAACCATCCTTACCAATGTAACCAACCTAACTAAGCTATCCAACCAACCAACCAACCTAAGCTATCCAACCAACCAACCAACCTAAGCTATCCAACCAACCAACCTAACTAACCTAACCAACCAACCTAAGCTATCTAACCTAACCAAGCAACCTAACCAACCTAAGCTATCCAACCTAAGCTATCTAACCTAACCAAGCAACCTAACCAACCAACCAACCAACCAACCAACCTAACTAACCTAACCAACCTACCTAAGCTATCTAACCTAACCGAGCAACCTAAGCTATCTAACCTAACCAACCAACCTAACCAACCTAAGCTATCCAACCAACCTAACTAACCTAACAAAGAAACCTAACCAACCAACCTAACTGTCCAACCTAACCAACCAACCAACGTAACCAACCAACCAACGTAACCAACCAACCTAAGCAATGTAACCTAACCTAACCTAACCTGAGCAACCTAACCTAACCAACTAACCAACCTAATTATGTTATTATATTATTATTATTATATTATTATTATTATATATTATATTATTATTATTATATATTATATTATTATTATTATTATTATTATTATATATTATATTATTATTATTATATATTATATTATTATTATTATATATTATATTATATTATACAACCTTATTATATTATCAACTCCCTTCTTATTATCTGACACGAACCGAAGGTTCGTGTCAGAGTCCATGAGTGTCCGTGTACGTGTCCGTGTGAGTGTCCGTGTCCGTGTATCCAAGGGGTTTTGGGTCCAGGAAGCTATTTGTGTCGACCCAAATTGCCTCCCTTCTCCCCACCTGAAATCCAGGTGGATTGAAAGACCTGCCCGAGGTCAGTGGATCCAGGTATCCGTCCGTGGCCCCCCGGACTTCAACCCTTCCCCACATTCCAAGGAGTCGGTCAATCAATCTTCGGCTATCCAGAGAATCTATCGAAACTGATGCTCCTACAGGAGGGGACACACAGAGAAATCTGTGCCCTGTACTTGCAACCGTTCCGACAGGCTCGAACGCAGGTCTATCCGGATTAGGAACTTGTTCTATCCGACTAGGCCACGCTGGAGTTGCCTTCTGAATCAAATTTGGCACTTGTATTTATATCTCATAGCAAGGTTAGTTAGTGTCTATTTATCAACAGTTGCAATGATTGATATGTGAAGTTGTTAATTTGTGTTGACAGTTAGAAATACCTGACAGCTTTGTTTGGTAAGGTTGCAGTCCCGTGAGGCAGTTTTATGAATGAATATTGGAGAATTTAGGCTAACTGACGTGTGTGTGTGTGTGTGTGTGTACTCACCTAGTTGTGTTTGCGGGGGTTGAGCTCTGGCTCTTTGGTCCCGCCTCTCAACCGTCAATCAACAGGTGTACAGATTCCTGAGCCTATCGGGCTCTGTCATATCTACACTTGAAACTGTGTATGGAGTCAGCCTCCACCACATCACTTCCTAATGCATTCCATTTGTCAACCACTCTGACACTAAAAAAGTTCTTTCTAATATCTCTGTGGCTCATTTGGGCACTCAGTTTCCACCTGTGTCCCCTAGTACGTGTGCCCCTTGTGTTAAATAGACTGTCTTTATCTACCCTATCAATCCCCTTCAGAATCTTGAATGTGGTGATCATGTCCCCCCTAACTCTTCTGTCTTCCAGCGAAGTGAGGTTTAATTCCCGTAGTCTCTCCTCGTAGCTCATACCTCTCAGCTCGGGTACTAGTCTGGTGGCAAACCTTTGAACCTTTTCCAGTTTAGTCTTATCCTTGACTAGATATGGACTCCATGCTGGGGCTGCATACTCCAGGATTGGCCTGACATATGTGGTATACAAAGTTCTGAATGATTCTTTACACAAGTTTCTGAATGCCGTTCGTATGTTGGCCAGCCTGGCATATGCCGCTGATGTTATCCGCTTGATATGTGCTGCAGGAGACAGGTCTGGCGTGATATCAACCCCCAAGTCTTTTTCCTTCTCTGACTCCTGAAGAATTTCCTCTCCCAGATGATACCTTGTATCTGGCCTCCTGCTCCCTACACCTATCTTCATTACATTACATTTGGTTGGGTTAAACTCTAACAACCATTTGTTCGACCATTCCTTCAGCTTGTCTAGGTCTTCTTGAAGCCTCAAACAGTCCTCTTCTGTTTTAATCCTTCTCATAATTTTAGCATCGTCCGCAAACATTGAGAGAAATGAATCGATACCCTCCGGGAGATCATTTACATATATCAGAAACAAGATAGGACCGAGTACAGAGCCCTGTGGGACTCCACTGGTGACTTCACGCCAATCGGAGGTCTCACCCCTCACCGTAACTCTGCTTCCTATTGCTTAGATAATCCCTTATTAACTGGAGCACCTTACCAGCTACACCTGTCTGTCTCTCCAGCTTATGTACCAGCCTCTTATGCAGTACTGTGTCAAAGGCTTTCCGACAATCCAAGAAAATGCAGTCCGCCCAGCCCTCTCTTTCTTGCTTAATCTTTGTCACCTGATCGTAGAAATCACCTGATGTGTGTGTGTGTGTGTTTAAAAGTAAGTATTAATTAATAATTAGTGTGGTGTTTCCAAATGAGTTTGTGAGTGGTAAATAAGCAATGGAATATCTAATATGTGCTATTTTAGGCCTCGTTCTGTAAAATACATGTTTTACTAGGGAAGGAAAATCCAGTTTGTTTTATTCCTCGTTTTATTTCAAAAATAAATAGCACATAGGCGAAGAAACGAAGGTTTTGGCTGGTTAAATATAGCGTTGTGGCCTCCATTTTCTGTGTTGTGCCGGGGGGGGGGGGGGGTGGTGATGGAGGGGGCGGAATAGGGGGTAGGGGTTCGGCGGCCTCCATTGTGGGGGGGGGAGGGGTCCGGAGGAGATACCGTGGGAAGTGTGGTGAGGGGGGGAGGGGAAGGTAGGGGGGATGGGTTGGCAGTTAGGTATTTAAATTTAATGTTGTAAGATAGGTTATATAGGGCGAGGTGTTGAGGAAGGAATAAGAAAAGTGTTTGGGACTGAGTTGCGTGTATTAGTTGTTGTGATTGATGTTAGCAGGAAGGTAGGTGGTTGAAATGTGTAAATATTTGTTAATGAGATCATTTGGTTAATAATGTAGGAATTAAGGGTAAGTGATCACTGGAGATAGATATTCAACAGCATATTGAGTGAACAAGTTTTAGCACGTAGGTAGGCCGGCCGGCCGGCAGAGAGAGACAATGGACTGACAAATGGGTAGACGTTTTCTTCATGGATGGTAAACTATTATTAAAATGGCATGTACACATTTCCATGTGCGACATTCTTGCACACACACACACACACACACACACACACACACACACACACACACACACACACACACACACACACACACACACTGACCCACGGAGACTGCCAAAATATGTATACTAACAGCAGCAGCAGTTGGTGTTCCCAGGCAGGTCACCCATCCAAGTACTAACCAAAGTCAACGGTGTTTAACCTGACAGATGTATGGGAGGAGACGCAGTGTTCTCAAGGTGATAGGTAGGTAGGTAGTATGGCCGTTGCTATTGTATACAAGTAGTAAGTAATCACATGTGAGTGAGTGAGTGAGTGAGTCAAGATAATGGTAACTGCGGCAGGCAGGCAGGCGGAGGATACTCACACATAGCAGCCAATTCTCCATTAATGATAGTACTTATTGCAACTATTTAGTCAAATTAACCAACAACAAATGTACTACTACTACTACTACTACTACTACTACTACTACTACTACTACTACTACCACTACTGTTGCTCCAAAATAGAAATGTTGGGATGCCACCGCTGCCATTGATCTCGCACAAGTTGCTGCTGACAAATGACTCATCTTAGGCCTTGCATATGCTCTCTTAGGCTTCATTTAGTCAATACTTGTAACATCATTGAGTCGGGGGACAGGCAGACAGGCACTTTATACATGTTAGGCTTATAGTGGTCTCCAACACCCACCACCCCATAAGGTCCAACTAGTGACTAACCCTCACTCACTCACCACGCCCCAAGTAGCTAGCTTACTAACTTCTGGATACCTATTTACTGCTAGGTGAACAGAGACATTCGGTGATAGGAAAGGCTACCAACAATTACAGCCCTACTTCTACAAACCTACCCTAAACCAACCTAACCTAATCTAACCTAACCTAACCTAATCTAACATAACCTAACCTAACGTAACTAACTCCTGGATACATATTTACTGTTAGGTGAATAGATGTATTCGGTGATAGGAAACGCTACCTACAATTACAGCCCTATTTCTATTTCTACAAACCTAGCCTATTCTCTAGCCTAAACTAACCTAACCTAAGGTAATCTAACTAACTCCTGGATACCTATTTACTGCTACGTGAACAGAGAAGGACACGATACCAACAATTACTGCCCTATTTCTATTTCAACAAAAATAGCCTATTTCTTAGCCTAAACTAATCTAACCTAATTAAACCTAACCTAACCTAATCTAACCTTACCTATATATATACTTCACTACTCACTAACATCATCACTACCACACTACTCACTAACGTCATCACTACCTCCCTACTCACCATCATCATCACTACCTCACCATCATCATCACTACCTCTCTACTCACCATCATCATCACTACCTCACCATCATTATCACTACCTCTCTACTCCACCATCATCATCATTACCTCACTACTCTCCATCACTACACACTACTCACCATCATCACTACTTCTCTACTCACCACCCATCATCACTACCTCACCATCATCATCCACTACCTCTCTACTCACCATCATCATTCATTACCTCCCTACTCACCATCATCATCACTACCTCACCATTCATCATCACTACCTCTCTACTCACCATCATCATTACCTCCCTACTCACCATCATCATCACTACCTCACCATCATCATCACTACCTCTCTACTCATCATCATCATCATTACCTCACTACTCACTATCGTCATCACTACCTCACCATTATCACTACCTCTCTACTCACCATCATCATCATTACCTCACTACTCACTATCGTCATCACTACCTCACCATTATCACTACCTCTCTACTCACCATCATCATCATTACCTCACTACTCACCATCACTACCACACTACTCACCATCATCACTACCACACTACTCACCATCATAACTACCACACTACTCTTAACCATCATCACTACCTCACCATCATCACTACCACACCACTCACCATCATCACTACCTCACTACTCACCATCATCATCACTACTTCTCTACTCACCACCATCATCATTTCCTCACTACTCATAAACATCATCACTACCACACTACTCACCATCATCACTACCACACTACTCACCATCATCACTACCCACCATCATCATAACTACCACACTACTCACCATCATCATCACTACCTCACTACTCACCATCATCACTACCACACTACTCACCATCATCACTACCACACTACTCTTAACCATCATCACTACCTCACTACTCACAATCATCATCACTACCTCACCATCATCATCACTACCTCACCATCATCATCACTACCTCACCATCATCATCACTACCTCACCATCATCATCACTACCTCACCATCATCACTACCTCGCCATCATCACTACCTCGCCATCATCATCACTACCTCACTACTCACCATCATCACTACCACACTACTCACCATCATCATTACCTCACTACTCACCATTATCATCACTACACTACTCACCATCATCATCACTACCACAATACTCACCATCATCATCACTACCACAATACTCACCATCATCATCACTACCACAATACTCACCATCATCATCACTACCTCACTACTCACTATCATCACTTTTATCACTTCTCACCATCACCATCACTATCTCACTACTCACCATCATCATCACTACCACACTACTCACTATCATCACTTTTATCACTTCTCACCATCACCACCTTACTACTCACCATCATCATCACTACCACACTATTCACTATCATCATCACTACCACACTACTCACCATCATCATCACTACCACAATACTCACCATCATCATCACTACAACAATACTCACCATCAACATCACTACCACATACTTAGCAACACCATCACTACCTCACTACTCACCATCATCATCACTACCTCACTATCATCATCACTACCACACTACACCATCATCATCACTACCACACTATTCACTATCATCATCACTACCTCACTACTCACCATCATCATCACTACCACACTACTCACTATCATCACTTCTACCACTTCTCACCATCATCATCACTACTCACTATCATCACTACCACACTACTCACCATCATCATCACTACCACACTATTCACTATCATCACTACCACACTAACCATCATCATCACTACCTCACTACTCACCATCATCAATACATCACTATCATCATCACTACCACACTACTCACCATCAGCATCACTATCACACTATTCACTATCATCACTACCTCACTACTCACCATCATCATCATTACCTCACTACTCACCATGATCATCACTACCACACTACTCACCATCATCATCACTACCACACTTCACTATCATCATCACTACCTCACTACTCACCATCATCACTACCACACTATCACTATCATCACTTCTCACCATCATCACTACCTCACTACTCACTATCATCATCACTACCACACTATCACCATCATCATCACTACGACACTATTCACTATCATCATCACTACCACACTATTCACTATCATCATCACTACCACACTATTCACTATCATCATCACTACCACACTATTCACTATCATCATCACTACCACACTACTCACCATCACCACTTTCTCACCATCATCATCACTACCTCACTACTCACCATTATCATCATACCTCACCATCAACATCACTACCTCTCTACTCACCATCATCATCATTACCTCACTATTCACCTTCATCATCACTACCTCACCATCATCACTACCTCTCTACTCACCATCATCATCACTACCTCTCTACTCACCATCATCATCATTACCTCACTACTCACCTTCATCATCACTACCTCACCATCATCACTACCTCTCTACTCACCATCATCATCACTACCTCTTTACTCACCATCATCATCATTACCTCACTTTCACACTACTCACCATCATCACTACCTCACTACTCACCACCATCATCATTTCCTCACTACTCACCATCATCATCACTACCTCACTATCATCACTACCACACTATTCACCATCATCACTACCACACTCCACTATCATCATCACTACCACACTACTCACTATCATCATCACTACCTCACTACTCACCATCATCATCACTACCACACTACTCACCATCATCATCACTACCACACTTCACTATCATCATCACTACCTCACTACTCACCATCACTACCACACTACTCACCATCATCATCACTACCACACTTCACCATCATCACTTCCACACTTCACCATCATCACTACCACACTTCACCATCATCACTACCACACTTCACTATCATCACTACCACACTTCACCATCATCACTACCACACGTCACCATCATCACTACCACACTTCACCATCATCACTACCACACTTCACTATCATCACTACCACACTTCACCATCATCACTACCACACTTCACCATCATCACTACCACACTTCACCATCATCATCACTACCACACTTCACCATCATCATCACTACCACACTTCATCATCATCACTACCACACTTCACCATCATCATCACTACCACACTTTACCATCATCATCACTACTACACTATTCACTATCATCATCACTACCACACTACTCACCATCATCACTACCTCACTACTCACCATCATCACTACTCACTATCACTACCACACTACTCACCGAGTAGTGTGGTAGTGATGATAGTGAGTAGTGTGGTAGTGATGATGGTGAGTAGTGTGGTAATGATGATGTTTATGAGTAGTGTGGTAGTGATGATGGTGAGTAGTGATGATGATGATGATGGTGAGTAGTGAGGAAGTGATGATAGTGAGTAGTGAGGAAATGATAGTGGTGAGTAGAGAAGTAGTGATGATGATGGTGAGTAGTGAGGTAGTGATGATGGTGAGTAGTGTGGTAGTGATGGTGAGTAGTGAGGTAATGATGATGGTGAGTAGAGAGGTAGAGAGGTAGTGATAATGATGGTGAGGTAGTGATGATGATGGTGAGTAGTGAGGTAATAATGATGATGGTGAGTAGAGAGGTAGTGATGATGATGGTGAGGTAGTGATGATGGTGAGTAGTGAGGTAGTGATGGTGATAGTGAGAAGTGATAAAAGTGATGATAGTGAGTAGTGTGGTAGTGATGATGATGGTGAGTAGTGTGGTAGTGATGATGATAGTGAATAGTGTGGTAGTGATGATGATGGTGAGTAGTGAGGTAGTGATGGTGAGAAGTGATAAAAGTGATGATAGTGAGTAGTGTGGTAGTGATGATGGTGAGTAGTGAGGTAGTGATGGTGATGCTAAGTAGTGTGGTAGTGATGATGATGTGAGTATTGTGGTAGTGATGATGATGGTGAGTAGTGTAGTGATGATAATGGTGAGTAGTGAGGTAATGATGATGGTGAGTAGTGTGGTAGTGATGATGGTGAGTAGTGAGGTAGTGATGATGATGGTGAGGTAGTGATGATGATGGTGAGGTAGTGATGATGATTGTGAGTAGTGAGGTAGTGATGATGGTTAAGAGTAGTGTGGTAGTGATGATGGAGAGTAGTGTGGTAGTGATGATGTTAGTGAGTAGTGAAGTATATATATAGGTAAGGTTAGATTAGGTTAGGTTAGGTTTAATTAGGTTAGATTAGTTTAGGCTAAGAAATAGGCTATTTTTGTTGAAATAGAAATAGGGCAGTAATTGTTGGTAGCGTGTCTTCTCTGTTCACGTAGCAGTAAATAGGTATCCAGGAGTTAGTTAGATTACCTTAGGTTAGGTTAGTTTAGGCTAGAGAATAGGCTAGGTTTGTAGAAATAGAAATAGAAGAAGGGCTGTAATTGTAGGTAGCGTTTCCTATCACCGAATACATCTATTCACCTAACAGTAAATAGGTATCCAGGAGTTAGTTACGTTAGGTTAGGTTAGCTTAGATTAGGTTATGTTTGTTTTGACTAGGAAATAGGCTAGGTTTGCAGGTAAAGTTAGGTTAGTTTAGGCTAGGTTTGTAGAAATAGAAAAGGGGCTGTAATTGTTGGTAGCCTATCTAACCTAACCAAGGAACCTAACCAACCAACCTAACCAAGCAACCTAACCAACCATCCTAACCAGGGAACCTAATCAACCAACCTAACCAAGGAACCTAACCAAGGATCCTAACCTAACCCAACCAACCTAACCTAACCTAACCAACCAACCAACCAACCTAACCAATGTAACCAACCAACCTATCCAACGTAACCAACCTAACCAACCAACCTAACCAACCAACCTAACCAACCAACCTAACCAACCAACCTAAGCTATCTAACCTAACCAACCAACCTATCCAACCAACCTAACCTAACCAACGTAACCAACCAACCTAACTAACGTAACCAACTTAACCTAACCAACCAACCTAACCAACCTAACCAACCAACCAACCTAAGCAACCAACCAACCAACTTAACCTAACCAACCAACCTAACCAACCTAACCAACCAACCAACCTAAGCAACCAACCAACCAACCTAACCAACCAACCAACCTAACTAACCAACCAACCTAACCAACCAACCTAACCTAACCAACCAACCAACCCAACCTAACCAACCAACCTAACCTAACCAACCAACCTAAGCTATCTAACCTAACTAAGCAACCTAACCAACCAACCTAACCAAGCAACCTAACCAACCAACCTAACCAAGCCAACAACCCCAACCAACCTAACCTAACCTATGTGGGAACCGACCTGTGAGATTTATATTTATTTAATTTATATGAATTTATATTTACGTTAATTTATATACTTCGATAGCAATTTGTATAATGATAAGTGGACTGTATTTCTGCAATAATCTCAATCTCACAAATCGATCCTCTACACATTAGGGGGGTTTATTAAATTAATATATATGCAGCCAATCAAACTACAGTAATAGCTACATACATTGATGAGGTTCCTTATCTTATAGTACAGCAGGTTAGTCCACCAGGTATAACTAGGGTGTAGACACCAAATTATCCTCTTTGAGGTAGCTTCCATCACCCAGTAACTGGTGCACAAATCTTCCTCGTCTTGACCTGTCAAAAGTGCGCTAGCTGTGAAGCCAGAATCCTATATATGACAAGTATATCAGAGAAAACTGTACATGGAACATGAAGACCTGGCTTAATTACCTTTAGTTTGAGGCTTCCGTCTAACCGGTCACCCTATATAATGACATTAATGGCCATAAATGAAGATACGGGTTTCGGAAGACACTTAACTTGAATTTGTAGACAGCGTGTTGAAATGGTACACCTTTGGTTCCATAACACTACGTCCAAGTAAATTAACAGGAGCCGAATTTGCTCCCGTGTGAGCCTCTGGTCTCATATAAACAATGGCTGCCCTCCTCCTCACTCTGACGCCTGGCTTACATTGTCCACATTTCAGAAAGTGATAGAAGGGTCACATTTACTCTACTTTAATATTGATAATTAAGTTAATTTATATAAGATGTTTTATGATGGTAAAGTCCAAAGACTAATGTATTTAAGAATAATTCCCAGCAGAATAGCTGGTGAATTATAATAGTATGTGGTGATGATATCCCGTTTTCTTAGACGGTAATTCCACTACAAGTTACGTTTTCTATGGGTAACTTGTTGGTAACACAGCTATTATCTGTCTGTATGATTATTAAATGGTGTCGGATTTTCCGACATAATTCCCCAGGGGCTGCTCACGGGTCGAAGTCCTATTAGAACAGACGAACACCGATACTCCTCCTTCGAATTATTAGATTAATTTGATGTTAGTAGTTAGTAATCACACATTTGTGTGTCTGTTCGTACAGGACGGATGTCCCGTACTAGAGTTGCAGGGGTTAGAAGTCTAATGCGATTTCATTTCCCTGTCAACTCTTGAAAGGCTAATATTCAAGCCTATTACATATTATTTAACCCAGAAGACTGGATGTGATCAAGTACTACAGTCAAGTATGATTCAGGGACTGCAGTGAGATCAGTGACATTAGATATAACTTGAAGTTTGTTCAGGTAACTGGTCACTGATATATAAACACTGAGGCCCATGGAATACATCTTGATTAAATAATAAATGTATCAAATCAGTCATCAGATTTATTGGGGTTTAATTTAGTTAATTGATTCAGAAGATTGAATAGCTCATCATTAAAGTAAAGTATGGTTCTGAGACTGCAGTGGGTTCAGTGACATTGGTCGCAGTGACTTGTAGCTGTTTTAGGCTACTGTTCACTGATTTGCCACTGAGGCCTCATGAACTCATCTTCAGCTTTAAATGATGATACTAACATCAACCTCTGTTGGTATAGTCAGCTGTAATCTCCTTAGTATAATGCTACTGGAGAAATATAATCAGCTGACAAATTTAGATTTCTATGGTATTGTTTATCTGCAGGCATAGGTCTCCTCAGGCTTGATACTGGGCCTGAGAGTAATTTACCTCCTGCAGAGTTTAACATGGTTATACCCTGATATTTAGTAGGGCTACCGATGAATCGATGACAATAGTCTGTCCCTACAAGGAGACCGAAGTCGGTGAGGTGATCAGACTTAATATTATCTGCCAATTTTATTCCTCTATTTCTCAGGAATTTGGCTGTTGCTCTCAGACCTTGAACTTGTAGGTCTACTGGTATTTTGTCCACCACAATGGCTTGTACTCGACAGACGTACCTGCCTAAGCGTACTGATGGTTGTACCACCTGGTAGACTTGAGGTCCTGCATCTGTTACAAACCCTGAGATGTTGAATGACATCTGGGCTACAGGCCTTAATTGTAATTCATCTGCCAACTTTTAGTGATATATTTCTCTGGGATCCTTGGTCAAACAACCCACGGGTATGGACCTTGGCCCTCTTATTCAGGATGGTAATTTGGGCAGTAGGCAAAGTCGTATTACCTTTAGACTTTGCCGATTGGACACTCTTTGTTTGTTGCACCTTGCAGTACTGTACTGTGGTGGGAATGCTATCTTCCACCTTGGGGTTTGGAGACGTTGTTTTGGTGTCTCTGCACAATGCTGCATGGTGCTGACCTTTGTTACACCTATTACAGGTGTGTAATTGGGTATCACAGTCCTTGATGTTATGTTTCCTGAGGCACCTCGTGCAATGTTGCAAATCTTTGAGTCGCTCAACACGGGCGTCACTATCAGGAAAATTAGAGCAGTGGTACATTGAATGTTTCTCATTGCAGAACAAACATGTTCCATAGCTTCCAGTACCCTTTGGTGTCACGTTCTTGGGTGACACAGTAACTATAGGCTTGGAGGGTCCCACTGCATATACGCCCACACTGCCACTGTTCCACTTTGGTGTTGAATTATATTGTCTAGATTGATTTGGAGTACCTTTGGTACTCTGTGGTTTACTATTATTGGTTTCTGAGGGTTTACTTGGTGGTTTTAATTTGTCATGTGTTCGTAATTGATGAACTACTGACTTTAAACCTTCAGATATTTCATTCATGGATAAGATGCTTTTATTGTAATGAGCACTCATTTGTCTCAATATGTCCCTAGGTATTTTCTCCTGGACAATTATTTTCAAGACCCACTCAGCCCCGTTTGTATCTGCTGTCAGGCTGAGGGCATTGATCAATGATTCTACCTCCAGCTTGAAGACTTGGAGTGAATCAGCTGAAGCCTCCGGTGGGGGTAAATGCAACAGCTCATGAACTAAATGTGATGTTCTTACTTCTGGATCAGCATAATTATCCTTGAGGAGTTTTACTGCCAGATCATAGCCGTCATTAGTTAATCTCAGATGGGATACTACTGTTTTAGCCTCACCTGATAATTGGCCTTGCAAATAAGAGAATTTACTACTCTTTGGTAAAGATTGTTTTGAGTCTACAAGGTCAACGAATTTGTTCCAAAATTCGTCCCAATCTTCCTCATCTTTTCCTGAGAAAGTGGGTAAATTAATTGGAGGGAGTCGAGCTTCTGCTTGACTCGTATTAGATGCAACTGTTGTTGTTGTTGCTGTTGCCTTGTTCTGGGCAATTAATTTGACATAAGGCTGTAACGTGGCCTGAGTGTGATCTTCATAATTCGCAAGATCAACCAT
Source organism: Procambarus clarkii (assembly GCF_040958095.1). Lineage (NCBI taxonomy): Eukaryota > Metazoa > Arthropoda > Malacostraca > Decapoda > Cambaridae > Procambarus > Procambarus clarkii. Next base: position 3,933,341 of record NW_027189132.1, read on the forward strand.
AATGTCGTCTATTTCTGTTTCTGATAAATTGGTGTTGGCAAGTTCAGCCACATATGTTGCTATTTGACATTTGATTTGCTCAAATTTACCTGCAGCTGCTTGATAATAGCTTTCCAGGTCAGCATAATCAACTTGAGATTGTTGTGACAAATCTTCACATTTCTTGATCTGTCTTGTTAAGTGGCCTTTAAGACCTGCAAGGGTTCTTTTCATTCTCCCTGCATTATCCATACTGGCTCGTTGGTGAAGCCTTGTGGGACTTGTACTTGGGCTGCTCATAATACTGAACAAGCTAATGGTAGCCTAGGGTAAATTCTGCACTCACTAGGCAATAATCCTACCTCTACTAGAGGTTAGCACTTAAAATTAATACACATTATATATATACAATCATACACACTAATGATTTGAGTGATAAACCAGTGTCACTGGAAGTACCTTTAGGTTAGCTCTTCTATATCACCCTAGGATGGTAGAGACACTAATTAATCACTCAAAGGTGTAATGATCATAAGTAAATTATTATATATACAACTCAACTCGAGTTGATAAAAATTACACCCAAAATAGGGTCTGGACCATTCATTAATGGTGTTAGGTTATAATATAGTACAACTGACTATGGTAATAATGGGACTAGGATGAACGATAATAGTTCAACTAGTCAATGGTTAATATCCTACCCTGTTGTGGGTTGGCAATTAGTAAATATTATACTGTGATCACTAGTGCAATATATTTAAATAATTCTCTATTTTGGAGAAATAATATACACAATTATTGATAATAGCCTCTTAATTAGCCTCTATGAAACTTCTAATATTATCTAGAAGTATTAAATATTATTAGTGACCTCGCGAAATAAACTCCACAAAATTCGTAGATAATCTCTCGCGAAATGTAACACCACGAAATCCGTGAACAATCTCGCGACACAGTCACTAATTTGGCTGGCTTCTATATTAGCGCTGTCATTTCACGAATAACACGCCACCAAATCTGTGGGTGTGCATGAAACCGCTGACTAAGGCTGAACTGAACTGAGGGGGCTCCTGAGCTCCCGAGTACGCCGCGTCTTGACTGGCTTTGTTTAAATAACACTGCACTAGTATATTTAATGAATCCACTGGTTAACTGGTTCATCCGGTACTAAGATGACCAAATGTGGGTTCAAAGGATCAAATAATCCGTCATCCGGTTCGAAGATGACCAAATAATGTGGGAACCGACCTGTGAGATTTATATTTATTTAATTTATATGAATTTATATTTACGTTAATTTATATACTTCGATAGCAATTTGTATAATGATAAGTGGACTGTATTTCTGCAATAATCTCATATCTCACAAATCGATCCTCTACACATTAGGGGGGTTTATTATTAATATATATGCAGCCAATCAAACTACAGTAATAGCTACATACATTGATGAGGTTCCTTATCTTATAGTACAGCAGGTTAGTCCACCAGGTATAACTAGGGTGTAGACACCAAATTATCCTCTTTGAGGTAGCTTCCATCACCCAGTAACTGGTGCACAAATCTTGCCCTCGTCTTGACCTGTCAAAAGTGCGCTAGCTGTGAAGCCAGAATCCTATATATGACAAGTATTCAGAGAAAACTGTACATGGAACATGAAGACCTGGCTTAATTACCTTTAGTTTGAGGCTTCCGTGCTCTAACCGGTCACCCTATATAATGACATTAATGGCCATAAATGAAGATAATGGGTTTCGGAAGAACACTTAACTTGATTTGTAGACAGCGTGTTGAAATGGTACACCTTTGGTTTCCATAACACTACGTCCAAGTAAAATTAACAGGAGCCGAATTTGCTCCCGTGTGAGCCTCTGGTCTCAATATAAACAATGGCTGCCCTCCTTCCTCCACCTGACGCCTGGCTTACATTGTCCATTTCAGAAAGTGATAGAAGGGTCACATTTACTCTACTTTAATATTGATAATTAAGTTAATTTATATGATGTTTTTATGATGGTAAAGTCCAAAGACTAATGTATTTAAGAATAATTCCCAGCAGAATAGCTGGTGAATTATAATAGTATGTGGTGATGATATCCCGTTTTCTTAGACGGTAATTCCACTACAAGTTACGTTTTCTATGGGTAACTTGTTGGTAATACAGCAGCAATATTATCTGTCTGTATGATTATTAAAATGGTGTCGGATTTTCCGACAACCTAACCAACCAACCCAACCTAACCTAACCAACGTAACCAACCATCCTAACCAACGTAACCACCAAACCTAACCAACCAGCTAACCTAACCAACCAGCTAACCTAACCAACCAACCTAACCTAACGTAACCAACCAATCACCAACCAACCTAACCAATGTAACCAACCAACCTAACCAACGTAAACAACCTAACCAACCAACCTAAGCAACCAACCTAACCTCACCTAACCTAACCAACCAACCTACCACCAACCTAACCAACCAACCAACCAACCTAACCAACCTAACAAACCAACCTAAGCAACGTAACCTAACCAACCAACCTAACCAAAGAACCTAATCAACCAACCTAACCAAAGAACCTAATCAACCAACCTAACCAAGCAACCTAACCAACCAACCTAACCAAAGAACCTAATCAACCAACCCAAACCAACCAACCTAAAAACCAACCTAACCAAGCAACCTAACCAACCAACCCAACCTAACCTAACCAACGTAATCAACCATCCTAACCAATGTAACCAACCTAACTAAGCTATCCAACCAACCAACCAACCTAAGCTATCCAACCAACCAACCAACCTAACCTATCCAACCAACCAACCTAACTAACCTAACCAACCAACCTAAGCTATCTAACCTAACCAAGCAACCTAACCAACCTAAGCTATCCAACCAACCAACCTAACTAACCTAACCAACCAACCTAAGCTATCTAACCTAACCAAGCAACCTAAGCTATCTAACCTTACCAAGCAACCTAACCAACCAACCAACCAACCAACCTAACTAACCTAACCAACCTACCTAAGCTATCTAACCTAACCAAGCAACCTAAGCTATCTAACCTAACCACCAACCTAACCAACCTAAGCTATCCAACCAACCTAACTAACCTAACAAAGAAACCTAACCAACCAACCTAGCCAACCAACCTAACCAACCAACCAACGTAACCAACCAACCAACGTAACCAACCAACCTAAGCAATGTAACCTAACCTAACCTAACCTGAGCAACCTAACCTGAGCAACCTAACCTAACCTGAGCAACCTAACCTGAGCAACCTAACCTGAGCAACCTAACCTAACCTGAGCAACCTAACCTGAGCAACCTAACCTAACCTGAGCAACCGAACCTGAGCAACCTAACCTAACCTGAGCAACCTAACCTGAGCAACCTGAGCAACCTAACCTGAGCAACCTAACCTAACCAACTAACCAACCTAATTATGTTATTATATTATTATTATTATATTATATTATTATATATTATATATTATTATTATATATATATTATTATTATTATATATTATATTATTATTATTATTATTATTATTATATTATATTTTATTATTATATATTATATATATTATACAACCTTATTATATTATCAACTCCCTTCTTATTATCTGACACGAACCTTCGGTTCGTGTCAGATAATAATAAGCTATTTGTGTCGACCCAAATTGCCTCCCTTCTCCCCACCTGAAATCCAGGTGGATTGAAAGACCTGCCCGAGGTCAGTGGATCCAGGTATCCGTCCGTGGCCCCCCGGACTTCAACCCTTCCCCACATTCCAAGGAGTCGGTCAATCAATCTTCGGCTATCCAGAGAATCTATCGAAACTGATGCTCCTACAGGAGGGGACACAGAGAAATCTGTGCCCTGTACTTGCAACCGTTCCGACAGGCTCGAACGCAGGTCTATCCGGATTAGGAACTTGTTCTATCCGACTAGGCCACGCTGGAGTTGCCTTCTGAATCAAATTTGGCACTTGTATTTATATCTCATAGCAAGGTTAGTTAGTGTCTATTTATCAACAGTTGCAATGATTGATATGTGAAGTTGTTAATTTGTGTTGACAGTTAGAAATACCTGACAGCTTTGTTTGGTAAGGTTGCAGTCCCGTGAGGCAGTTTTATGAATGAATATTGGAGAATTTAGGCTAACTGACGTGTGTGTGTGTGTGTGTGTGGTGTGTGTGTGGTGTGTGAGTGTGTGTGTGTGTGTGTGTGTGTACTCACCTAGTTGTGTTTGCGGGGGTTGAGCTCTGGCTCTTTGGTCCCGCCTCTCAACCGTCAATCAACAGGTGTACAGATTCCTGAGCCTATTGGGCTCTATCATATCTACACTTGAAACTGTGTATGGAGTCAGCCTCCACCACATCACCTCCTAATGCATTCCATTTGTCAACCACTCTGACACTAAAAAAGTTCTTTCTAATATCTCTGTGGCTCATTTGGGCACTCAGTTTCCACCTGTGTCCCCTAGTGCGTGTGCCCCTTGTGTTAAATAGACTGTCTTTATCTACCTTATCAATTCCCTTCAGAATCTTGAATGTGGTGATCATGTCCCCCTTAACTCTTCTGTCTTCCAGCGAAGTGAGGTTTAATTCCCATAGTCTCTCCTCGTAGCTCATACCTCACAGCTCGGGTACTAGTCTGGTGGCACACATTTGAACCTTTTCCAGTTAAGTCTTATCCTTGACTAGATATGGACTCCATGCTGGGGCTGCATACTCCAGGATTGGCCTGACTTATGTGGTATACAAAGTTCTGAATGATTCTTTACACAAGTTTCTGAATGCCGTTCGTATGTTGGCCAGCCTGGCATATACCGCTGATGTTATCCTCTTGATATGTGCTGCAGGAGACAGGTCTGGCGTGATATCAACCCCCAAGTCTTTTTCCTTCTTTGACTTCTGAAGAATTTCCTCTCCCAGATGATACCTTGTATCTGGCCTCCTGCTCCCTACACCTATCTCCATTACATTACATTTGGTTGGGTTAAACTCTAACAACCATTTGTTCCACCATTCCTTCAGCTTGTCAAGGTCTTCTTGAAACCTCAAAAAGTCCTCTTTGGTTTTAATCCTTCTCATAATTTTAGCAGCGTCCGCAAACATTGAGAGAAATGAATCGATACCCTCCGGGAGATCATTTACATATATCAGAAACAAGATAGGACCGAGTACAGAGCCCTGTGGGACTCCACTGGTGACTTCACGCCAATCGTAGGTCTCACCCCTCACCGTAACTCTGCTTCCTATTGCTTAGATAATCCCTTATTAACTGGAGCACCTTACCAGCTACACCTGCCTGTCTCTCCAGCTTATGTACCAGCCTCTTATGCGGTACTGTGTCAAAGGCTTTCCGACAATCCAAGAAAATGCAGTCCGCCCAGCCCTCTCTTTCTTGCTTAATCTTTGTCACCTGATCGTAGAAATCACCTGATGTGTGTGTGTGTGTGTTTAAAAGTAAGTATTAATTAATAATTAGTGTGTGTTTCCAAATGAGTTTGTGAGTGGTAAATAAGCAATGGAATATCTAATATGTGCTATTTTAGGCCTCGTTCTGTAAAATACATGTTTTACTAGGGAAGGAAAATCCGGTTTGTTTTATTCCTCGTTTATTTCAAAAATAAATAGCACATAGGCGAAGAAACGATGGTTTCTTCAGAAGGCAACTCCAGCGTGGCCTAGTCGGATAGAACAAGTTCCTAATCCGGATAGACCTGCGTTCGAGCCTGTCGGAACGGTTGCAAGTACAGGGCACAGATTTCTCTGTGTCCCCTCCTGTAGGAGCATCAGTTTCGATAGATTCTCTGGATAGCCGAAGATTGATTGACCGACTTCTTGGAATGTGGGGAAGGGTTGAAGTCCGGGGGGCCACGGACGGATACCTGGATCCACTGACCTCGGGCAGGTCTTTCAATCCACCTGGATTTCAGGTGGGGAGAAGGGAGGCAATTTGGGTCGACACAATAGCTTCCTGGACTAAAAACCCCTTGGATACACGGACACGGACACTCACACGGACACGCACACGGACACTCATGGACTCTGACACGAACCTTCGGTTCGTGTCAGATAATAAGAAGGGAGTTGATAATATAATAAGGTTGTATAATATAATATAATATATAATAATAATAATATAATAATATATAATAATAATAATAATAATATAATAATAATAATAATAATAAATATAATAATAATAATAATAATAATAATAATAATATAATAATAATAATAATAACATAATTAGGTTGGTTAGTTGGTTAGGTTAGGTTGCTCAGGTTAGGTTGCTCAGGTTAGGTTGCTCAGGTTAGGTTGCTCAGGTTAGGTTAGGTTAGGTTACATTGCTTAGGTTGGTTGGTTACGTTGGTTGGTTGGTTACGTTGGTTGGTTGGTTAGGTTGGACAGTTAGGTTGGTTGGTTAGGTTAGGATCCTTGGTTATGTTCCTTGGTTAGGTTGGTTGATTAGGTTCCCTGGTTAGGATGGTTAGTTAGGTTGCTTGGTTAGGTTGGTTGGTTAGGTTCCTTGGTTAGGTTAGATAGGCTATAACAATTACAGCCCCTTTTCAATTTCTATTTCTACAAACCTAGCCTAAACTAACCTAACTTAACCTGCAAACCTAGCCTATTTCCTAGTCAAAAAACATAACCTAATCTAAGCTAACCTAACCTAACGTAACTAACTCCTGGATACCTATTTACTGTTAGGTGAATAGATGTATTCGGTGATAGGAAACGCTACCTACAATTACAGCC
>NW_027189132.1:3940601-3965601 GCF_040958095.1 Procambarus clarkii
TCAGGTTCCTTCACCAGTTCAAATACCCTAGCAACACCTACCACAGGTCAGGTTCCTTCACCCGTTCACATCCACCAGCAGCACCTACCACAGGTCAGGTTCCTTCACCGTTCACATCCCCCAGCAACACCTACAACAGGTCAGGTTCCTTCACCTGTTCACACCCCCTTGCAGCACCTACCACAGGTCAGGTTCTTTCACCCGTTCACACCCACCATTAGCACCCACCACAGGTCAGGTTCCTTCACCCGTTCACATCCACCAGCAGCACCTACAACAGGTCGGGTTCGTTCACCCGTTCACACCCCCAGCAGCACCCACCACAAGCCAGGTTCCTTCACCCGTTCACATCCTCCAGCAACACCTACCACAGGTCAGGTTCCTTCACTCGTTCACATCCATTAGCAGTACCTATCACAGGCCAGGTTCCTTCACCCGTTCACATCCCCCAGCAGCACCTACCACAGGTCAGGTTCCTTCACTCGTTCACATCCCCCAGCAGCACCTACCACAGGGCAGGTTCCTTCACTCGTTCACATCCCCCAGCAGCACCTACCACAGGACAGGTTTCTTCACTCGTTCACATCCCCCAGCAGCACCTACTACAGGTCAGGTTCCTTCACTTGTTCACATCCACCAGCAGCACCTACCACAGGTCAGGTTATTTCACTCGTTCACATCCAACAGCAGCACCTACAACAGGCCAGGTTCCTTCACCCGTTCACATCCCCCAGCAGCACCTACTACCGGACAGGTTCCTTCACTCGTTCACATCCACCAGCAGCACCTACCACAGGTCAGGTTCCTTCACTCGTTCACATCCCCCAGCAGCACCTACTACCGGACAGGTTCCTTCACTCGTTCACATCCACCAGCAGCACCTACCACAGGCCAGGTTCCTTCACAAGTTCACATCCACCAGCATCCCCTACCACAGGTCGGGTTCCTTCACCCGTTCACATCCACCAGCAGTACCTACCACAGGTCGGGTTCCTACACTCGTTCACACCCACCAGCAGCACCTACCACAGGTCGGGATCCATCACTCGTTCAAACCCACCAGCAGCACCTACCACAGGTCGGTATCCTTCACCCGTTCACACCGCCCAGCAGCACCTACGACAGGTCAGGTTCCTTCACCAGTTCACATACCCTAGCAACACCTACCACAGGTCAGGTTCCTTCACCCGTTCACATCCACCAGCAGCACCTACCACAGGTCGGGTTCGTTCACCCGTTCACACCCTCAGCAGCACCCACCACAGGCCAGGTTCCTTCACCCGTTCACATCCCCCAGCAACACCTACCACAGCTCAGGTTCCTTCACTCGTTCATACCCATTAGCAGCACCTATCACAGGCCAGGTTCCTTCAACTCGTTCACATCCACCAGCAGCACCTACCACAGGTCAGGTTCCTTCACTCGTTCACATCCACCAGCAGCACCTACCACAGGTCGGGTTCGTTCACCCATTCACACCCCCCAGCAGCACCTACCACAGGTCGGGTTCTTTCACCCGTTCATACCCCCAGCATCACCCACCACAGGTCACGTTCCTTCACTACATCACATCCCCCAGCAGCACCTACCACAGGTCAGGTTCCCTCACTCGTTCACATCCCCCAGCAGCACCTACTACCGGTCAAGTTCCTTCACTCGTTCACATCCACCAGCAGCACCTACCACAGGTCAGGTTCCTTCACTCATTCACATCCACTAGCAGCACCAATCACAGGCCAGGTTCCTTCACCCGTTCACATCCCCCAGCAGCACCTACCACAGGTCAGGTTCCTTCACTCGTTCACATCCCCCAGCAGCACCAACCACAGGTCAGGTTCCTTCTCCCGTTCACATCCACCAGCAACACCTACCACAGGTCAGGTTCCTTCACGCGTTCACATCCCCCAGCAGCACCTCCCACAGGTCATGTTCCTTCACTCGTTCAAATCCAACAGCAGCACCTACCATAGGCCAGGTTCCTTCACCCATTCACATCCACCAGTATCCCCTACCACAGGTCGGGTTCCTTCACCCGTTCACACCCACCAGCAGCACCTACCACAGGTCAGGTTCCTTCACCCGTTCACACCCACCAGCAGCACCTACCACAGGTCGGGTTCCTTCACCCGTTCACACCCCCCAGCAGCACCTACCACAGGTCAGGTTCCTTCACCAGTTCACATCCCCCAGCAGCACCAATCACAGGTCAGGTTCCTTCAACTCGTTCACATCCACCAGCAGCACCTACCACAGGTCAGGTTCCTTCACTCGTTCACATCCACCAGCAGCACCTACCACAGGTCGGGTTCGTTCACCCATTCACACCCCCCAGCAGCACCTACCACAGGTCGGGTTCTTTCACCCGTTCATACCCCCAGCATCACCCACCACAGGTCACGTTCCTTCACTACATCACATCCCCCAGCAGCACCTACCACAGGTCAGGTTCCTTCACTCGTTCACATCCCCCAGCAGCACCTACTACCGGTCAAGTTCCTTCACTCGTTCACATCCACCAGCAGCACCTACCACAGGTCAGGTTCCTTCACAGGTTCACATCCCCAAGCAGCACCTACCACAGGTCAGGTTCCTTCACTCATTCACATCAACCAGCAGCACCAATCACAGGCCAGGTTCCTTCACCCGTTCACATCCCCCAGCAGGACCTACCACAGGTCAGGTTCCTTCACTCGTTCACATCCCCCAGCAGCACCAACCACAGGTCAGGTTCCTTCTCCCGTTCACATCCACCAGCAACACCTACCACAGGTCAGGTTCCTTCACGCGTTCACATCCCCCAGCAGCACCTCCCACAGGTCATGTTCCTTCACTCGTTCAAATCCACCAGCAGCACCTACCACAGGCCAGGTTCCTTCACCCATTCACATCCACCAGTATCCCCTACCACAGGTCGGGTTCCTTCACCCGTTCACACCCACCAGCAGCACCTACCACAGGTCAGGTTCCTTCACCCGTTCACACCCACCAGCAGCACCTACCACAGGTCGGGTTCCTTCACCCGTTCACACCCCCCAGCAGCACCTACCACAGGTCAGGTTCCTTCACCAGTTCACATCCCCCAGCAGCACCAATCACAGGTCAGGTTCCTTCAACTCGTTCACATCCACCAGCAGCACCTACCACAGGTCAGGTTCCTTCACTCGTTCACATCCACCAGCAGCACCTACCACAGGCCAGGTTCCTTCACCCCTTCACATCCCCCAGGAGCACCTACCACAGGTCACGTTCCTTCACCCGTTCACATCCCCCAGGAGCACCTACCACAGGTCAGGTTCCTTCACTCGTTCTTATCCATTAGCAGCACCTATCACAGGCCAGGTTCCTTCACCCGTTCACATCCCCCCGCAGCACCTACTACCCCTCAGGTTCCTTCACTCGTTCACATCCACCAGCAGCACCTACCACAGGTCAGGTTCCTTCACTCGTTCACATCCCCCAGCAGCACCTACTACCGGGCAGGTTCCTTCACTCGTTCACATCCACCAGCAGCACCTATCACAGGCCAGGTTCCTTCACAAGTTCACATCCACCAGCATCCCCTACCACAGGTCGGGTTCCTTCACCCGTTCACAACCACCAGCAGTACCTACCACAGGTCGGGTTCCTACACTTGTTCACACCCACCAGCAGCACCTACCACAGGTCGGGATCCATCACTCGTTCAAACCCACCAGCAGCATCTACCACAGGTCGGTTTCCTTCACCCGTTCACACCCCCCCAGCAGCACCTACCACAGGTCAGGTTCCTTCACCAGTTCAAATACCCTAGCAACACCTACCACAGGTCAGGTTCCTTCACCCGTTCACATCCACCAGCAGCACCTACCACAGGTCAGGTTCCTTCACCGTTCACATCCCCCAGCAACACCTACAACAGGTCAGGTTCCTTCACTCGTTCACACCCCCTTGCAGCACCTACCACAGGTCAGGTTCTTTCACCCGTTCACACCCACCATTAGCACCCACCACAGGTCAGGTTCCTTCACCCGTTCACATCCACCAGCAGCACCTACAACAGGTCGGGTTCGTTCACCCGTTCACACCCCCAGCAGCACCCACCACAGGCCAGGTTCCTTCACCCGTTCACATCCTCCAGCAACACCTACCACAGGTCAGGTTCCTTCACTCGTTCACATCCATTAGCAGTACCTATCACAGGCCAGGTTCCTTCACCCGTTCACATCCCCCAGCAGCACCTACCACAGGTCAGGTTCCTTCACTCGTTCACATCCCCCAGCAGCACCTACCACAGGGCAGGTTCCTTCACTCGTTCACATCCCCCAGCAGCACCTACCACAGGACAGGTTTCTTCACTCGTTCACATCCCCCAGCAGCACCTACTACAGGTCAGGTTCCTTCACTTGTTCACATCCACCAGCAGCACCTACCACAGGTCAGGTTATTTCACTCGTTCACATCCAACAGCAGCACCTACAACAGGCCAGGTTCCTTCACCCGTTCACATCCCCCAGCAGCACCTACCACAGGTCAGGTTCCTTCACTCGTTCACATCCCCCAGCAGCACCTACCACAGGTCAGGTTCCTTCACTCGTTCACATCCACCAGCAGCACCAACCACAGGCCAGGTTCCTTCACCCGTTCACTTCCCCCAGCAGCACCTACCACAGGTCAGGTTCCTTCACTCGTTCATATCCCCCAGCAGCACCTACCACAGGTCAGGTTCTTTCACTCATTCACATCCCCCAGCAGCACCTACTACCGGTCAGGTTCCTTCACTCGTTCACATCCACCAGCAGCACCTACCACAGGTCAGGTTCCTTCACTCGTTCACATCCACCAGCAGCACCTACCACAGGCCAGGTTCCTTCACCCGTTCACATCCCCCAGCAGCACCTACCACAGGTCAGGTTCCTTCACTCATTCACATCCCCCAGCAGCACCTACCACAGGTCAGGTTCCTTCACTCGTTCACATCCACCAGCAGCACCTATCACAGGCCAGGTTCCTTCACCCCTTCACATCCCCCAAGAGCACCTACCACAGGTCAGGTTCCTTCACTCGTTCTTATCCATTAGCAGCACCTATCACAGGCCAGGTTCCTTCACCCATTCACATCCCCCCGCAGCACCTACTACCCCTCAGGTTCCTTCACTCGTTCACATCCACCAGCAGCACCTACCACAGGTCAGGTTCCTTCACTCGTTCACATCCCCCAGCAGCACCTACTACCGGACAGGTTCCTTCACTCGTTCACATCCACCAGCAGCACCTACCACAGGCCAGGTTCCTTCACAAGTTCACATCCACCAGCATCCCCTACCACAGGTCGGGTTCCTTCACCCGTTCACATCCACCAGCAGTACCTACCACAGGTCGGGTTCCTACACTCGTTCACACCCACCAGCAGCACCTACCACAGGTCGGGATGCATCACTCGTTCAAACCCACCAGCAGCACCTACCACAGGTCGGTTTCCTTCACCCGTTCACACCCCCCAGCAGCACCTACCACAGGTCAGGTTCCTTCACCAGTTCACATACCCTAGCAACACCTACCACAGGTCAGGTTCCTTCCCCCGTTCACATCCACCAGCAGCACCTACCACAGGTCAGGTTCCTTCACCCGTTCACACCCACCAGCAGCACCCACCACAGGCCAGGTTCCTTCACCCGTTCACATCCCCCAGCAACACCTACCACAGCTCAGGTTCCTTCACTCGTTCACATCCATTAGCAGCACCTATCACAGGCCAGGTTCCTTCACCCGTTCACATACCCCAGCAGCACCTACCACAGGTCAGGTTCCTTCACCCGTTCACATCCACCAGCAACACCTACCACAGGTCAGGTTCCTTCACCCGTTCACACCCCCCAGCAGCACCTACCACAGGTCAGGTTCCTTCACCCGTTTACACCCACCAGCAGCACCCACCACAGGTCAGGTTCCTTCACACGTTCACATCCACCAGCAGCACCTACCACAGGTCGGGTTCGTTCACCCATTCACACCCCCCAGCAGCACCTACCACAGGTCGGGTTCTTTCACCCGTTCATACCCCCAGCATCACCCACCACAGGTCACGTTCCTTCACTACATCACATCCCCCAGCAGCACCTACCACAGGTCAGGTTCCTTCACTCGTTCACATCCCCCAGCAGCACCTACTACCGGTCAAGTTCTTTCACTCGTTCACATCCACCAGCAGCACCTCCCACAGGTCAGGTTCCTTCACTGCTTCACATCCCCCAGCAGCACCTACCACAGGTCAGGTTCCTTCACTCGTTCACATCCACCAGCAGCACCCATCACAGGCCAGGTTCCTTCACCCGTTCACATCCCCCAGCAGCACCTACCACAGGTCAGGTTCCTTCACTCGTTCACATCCCCCAGCAGCACCAACCACAGGTCAGGTTCCTTCTCCCGTTCACATCCACCAGCAACACCTACCACAGGTCAGGTTCCTTCACGCGTTCACATCCCCCAGCAGCACCTCCCACAGGACATGTTCCTTCACTCGTTCAAATCCACCAGCAGCGCCTACCACAGGCCAGGTTCCTTCACCCATTCACATCCACCAGTATCCCCTACCACAGGTCGGGTTCCTTCACCCGTTCACATCCACCAGCAGTACCTACCACAGGTCGGGTTCCTTCACTCGTTCACACCCACCAGCAGCACCTACCACAGGTCGGGATCCATCACTCGTTCACACAACTATCAGCAGCACCTACCACAGGCCAGGTTCCTTCACTCGTTCACATCCCCCAGCACCACCTTCCACAGGTCAGGTTCCCTCACTCGTTCACATCCACCAGCAGCACCTACCACAGGTCGGTTTCCTTCACCCGTTCACACCCCCCAGCAGCACCTACCACAGGTCGGTTTCCTTCACCCGTTCACACCCCCCAGCAGTACCTACCACAGGTCGGTTTCCTTCACCCGTTCACATCCCCCAGCAGCACCTACCACAGGTCGGTTTCCTTCACCCGTTCACACCCCCCAGCAGTACCTACCACAGGTCAGGTTCCTTCACCAGTTCACATCCACGAGCAACACCTACCACAGGTCAGGATTCCTTCAGCCGTTCACATCCCCCAGCAGCACCTACCACAGGTCAGGTTGCTTCACTCGTTCACATCCCCCAGCAGCACCTACCACAGGTCAGGTTCCTTCACCCGTTCACATCCCCCAGCAGCACCTACCACAGGTCAGGTTCCTTCACTCATTCATATCCCCCAGCAGCACCTACCACAGGTCAGGTTCCTTCACTCGTTCACATCCACCAGCAGCACCTACCACAGGCCAGGTTCCTTCACCCGTTCACATCCCCCAGCAGCACCTACCACAGGCCAGGTTCCTTCACCCGATCACAACCCCCAGCAGCACCTACCACAGGTCAGGTTCCTTCACTCGTTCATATCCTCCAGCAGCACCTACCACAGGTCAGGTTCTTTCACCCATTCACATCCCCCAGCAGCACCTACTACCGGTCAGGTTCCTTCACTCGTTCACATCCACCAGCAGCACCTACCACAGGTCAGGTTCCTTCACTCGTTCACATTCCCCAGCAGCACCTACCACAGGTCAGGTTCATTCACTCGTTCACATCCCCCACCAGCACCTACCACAGGTCAGGTTCTTTCACTCATTCACATCCCCCAGCAGCACCTACTACCGGTCAGGTTCCTTCACTCGTTCACATCCTCCAGCAGCACCTATCACAGGCCAGGTTCCTTCACTCGTTCACATCCCCCAGCAGCACCTACCACAGGCCAGGTTCCTTCACTCGTTCACATCCACCAGCAGCACCTACCACAGGTCAGGTTCCTTCACTCGTTCACATCCCCCAGCAGCACCTATCACAGGCCAGGTTCCTTCACTCGTTCACATCCCCCAGCAGCACCTACCACAGGCCAGGTTCCTTCACTCGTTCACATCCACCAGCAGCACCTACCACAGGTCAGGTTCCTTCACTCGTTCACATCCCCCAGCAGCACCTACTACCGGACAGGTTCCTTCACTCGTTCACATCCACCAGCAGCACCTACCACAGGCCAGGTTCCTTCACAAGTTCACATCCACCAGCATCCCCTACCACAGGTCGGGTTCCTTCACCCGTTCACATCCACCAGCAGTACCTACCACAGGTCGGGTTCCTACACTCGTTCACACACACAAGCAGCACCTACCACAGGTCGGGATCCATCACTCGTTCAAACCCACCAGCAGCACCTACCACAGGTCGGTTTCCTTCACCCGTTCACACCCCCCAGCAGCACCTACCACAGGTCAGGTTCCTTCACCAGTTCACATACCCTAGCAACACCTACCACAGGTCAGGTTCCTTCACCCGTTCACATCCACCAGCAGCACCTACCACAGGTCAGGTTCCTTCACCCGTTCACACCTTCCAGCAGCACCCACCACAGGTCAGGTTCCTTCACCCGTTCACATCCACCAGCAGCACCTACCACAGGTCGGGTTCGTTCACCCGTTCACACCCTCAGCAGCACCCACCACAGGCCAGGTTCCTTCACCCGTTCACATCCCCCAGCAACACCTACCACAGGTCAGGTTCCTTCACTCGTTCACATCCATTAGCAGCACCTATCACAGGCCTGGTTCCTTCACCCGTTCACATACCCCAGCAGCACCTACCACAGGTCAGGTTCCTTCACCCGTTCACATCCACCAGCAACACCTACCACAGGTCAGGTTCCTTTACCCGTTCACACCCCCCAGCAGCACCTACCACAGGTCAGGTTCCTTCACCCGTTCACACCCACCAGCAGCACCCACCACAGGTCAGGTTCCTTCACCCGTTCACATCCACCAGCAGCACCTACCACAGGTCGGGTTCGTTCACCTGTTCAGACCCTCAGCAGCACCCACCACAGGCCAGGTTCCTTCACCCGTTCACATCCCCCAGCAACACCTACCACAGCTCAGGTTCCTTCACTCGTTCACATCCATTAGCAGCACCTATCACAGGCCAGGTTCCTTCACCCGTTCACATACCCCAGCAGCACCTACCACAGGTCAGGTTCCTTCACCCGTTCACATCCACCAGCAACACCTACCACAGGTCAGGTTCCTTCACCCGTTCACACCCCCCAGCAGCACCTACCACAGGTCAGGTTCCTTCACCCGTTTACACCCACCAGCAGCACCCACCACAGGTCAGGTTCCTTCACACGTTCACATCCACCAGCAGCACCTACCACAGGTCGGGTTCGTTCACCCATTCACACCCCCCAGCAGCACCTACCACAGGTCGGGTACTTTCACCCGTTCATACCCCCAGCATCACCCACCACAGGTCACGTTCCTTCACTACATCACATCCCCCAGCAGCACCTACCACAGGTCAGGTTCCTTCACTCGTTCACATCCCCCAGCAGCACCTACTACCGGTCAAGTTCTTTCACTCGTTCACATCCACCAGCAGCACCTCCCACAGGTCAGGTTCCTTCACTGGTTCACATCCCCCAGCAGCACCTACCACAGGTCAGGTTCCTTCACCCGTTCACATCCCCCAGCAGCACCTACCACAGGTCAGGTTCCTTCACTCGTTCACATCCCCCAGCAGCACCAACCACAGGTCAGGTTCCTTCTCCCGTTCACATCCACCAGCAACACCTACCACAGGTCAGGTTCCTTCACGCGTTCACATCCCCCAGCAGCACCTCCCACAGGTCATGTTCCTTCACTCGTTCAAATCCACCAGCAGCGCCTACCACAGGCCAGGTTCCTTCACCCATTCACATCCACCAGTATCCCCTACCACAGGTCGGGTTCCTTCACCCGTTCACATCCACCAGCAGTACCTACCACAAGTCGGGTTCCTTCACTCGTTCACACCCACCAGCAGCACCTACCACAGGTCGGGATCCATCACTCGTTCACACAACTATCAGCAGCACCTACCACAGGCCAGGTTCCTTCACTCGTTCACATCCCCCAGCACCACCTTCCACAGGTCAGGTTCCCTCACTCGTTCACATCCACCAGCAGCACCTACCACAGGTCGGTTTCCTTCACCCGTTCACACCCCCCAGCAGCACCTACCACAGGTCGGTTTCCTTCACCCGTTCACACCCCCCAGCAGTACCTATCACAGGTCGGTTTCCTTCACCCGTTCACATCCCCCAGCAGCACCTACCACAGGTCGGTTTCCTTCACCCGTTCACACCCCCCAGCAGTACCTACCACAGGTCAGGTTCCTTCACCAGTTCACATCCACGAGCAACACCTACCACAGGTCAGGATTCCTTCAGCCGTTCACATCCCCCAGCAGCACCTACCACAGGTCAGGTTCCTTCACTCGTTCACATCCCCCAGCAGCACCTACCACAGGTCAGGTTCCTTCACCCGTTCACATCCCCCAGCAGCACCTACCACAGGTCAGGTTCCTTCACTCATTCATATCCCCCAGCAGCACCTACCACAGGTCAGGTTCCTTCACTCGTTCACATCCACCAGCAGAACCTACCACAGGCCAGGTTCCTTCACCCGTTCACATCCCCCAGCAGCACCTACCACAGGCCAGGTTCCTTCACCCGATCACAACCCCCAGCAGCACCTACCACAGGTCAGGTTCCTTCACTCGTTCATATCCTCCAGCAGCACCTACCACAGGTCAGGTTCTTTCACCCATTCACATCCCCCAGCAGCACCTACTACCGGTCAGGTTCCTTCACTCGTTCACATCCACCAGCAGCACCTACCACAGGTCAGGTTCCTTCACTCGTTCACATTCCCCAGCAGCACCTACCACAGGTCAGGTTCTTTCACTCGTTCACATCCCCCACCAGCACCTACCACAGGTCAGGTTCTTTCACTCATTCACATCCCCCAGCAGCACCTACTACCGGTCAGGTTCCTTCACTCGTTCACATCCCCCAGCAGCACCTATCACAGGCCAGGTTCCTTCACTCGTTCACATCCCCCAGCAGCACCTACCACAGGCCAGGTTCCTTCACTCGTTCACATCCACCAGCAGCACCTACCACAGGTCAGGTTCCTTCACTCGTTCACATCCCCCAGCAGCACCTACTACCGGACAGGTTCCTTCACTCGTTCACATTCACCAGCAGCACCTACCACAGGTCAGGTTCCTTCACTCGTTCACATTCCCCAGCAGCACCTACCACAGGTCAGGTTCATTCACTCGTTCACATCCCCCACCAGCACCTACCACAGGTCAGGTTCTTTCACTCATTCACATCCCCCAGCAGCACCTACTACCGGTCAGGTTCCTTCACTCGTTCACATCCCCCAGCAGCACCTATCACAGGCCAGGTTCCTTCACTCGTTCACATCCCCCAGCAGCACCTACCACAGGCCAGGTTCCTTCACTCGTTCACATCCACCAGCAGCACCTACCACAGGTCAGGTTCCTTCACTCGTTCACATCCCCCAGCAGCACCTACTACCGGACAGGTTCCTTCACTCGTTCACATCCACCAGCAGCACCTACCACAGGCCAGGTTCCTTCACAAGTTCACATCCACCAGCATCCCCTACCACAGGTCGGGTTCCTTCACCCGTTCACATCCACCAGCAGTACCTACCACAGGACGGGTTCCTACACTCGTTCACACACACAAGCAGCACCTACCACAGGTCGGGATCCATCACTCGTTCAAACCCACCAGCAGCACCTACCACAGGTCGGTTTCCTTCACCCGTTCACACCCCCCAGCAGCACCTACCACAGGTCAGGTTCCTTCACCAGTTCACATACCCTAGCAACACCTACCACAGGTCAGGTTCCTTCACCCGTTCACATCCACCAGCAGCACCTACCACAGGTCAGGTTCCTTCACCCGTTCACACCTTCCAGCAGCACCCACCACAGGTCAGGTTCCTTCACCCGTTCACATCCACCAGCAGCACCTACCACAGGTCGGGTTCGTTCACCCGTTCACACCCTCAGCAGCACCCACCACAGGCCAGGTTCCTTCACCCGTTCACATCCCCCAGCAACACCTACCACAGGTCAGGTTCCTTCACTCGTTCACATCCATTAGCAGCACCTATCACAGGCCAGGTTCCTTCACCCGTTCACATACCCCAGCAGCACCTACCACAGGTCAGGTTCCTTCACCCGTTCACATCCACCAGCAACACCTACCACAGGTCAGGTTCCTTTACCCGTTCACACCCCCCAGCAGCACCTACCACAGGTCAGGTTCCTTCACCCGTTTACACCCACCAGCAGCACCCACCACAGGTCAGGTTCCTTCACTCGTTCACATCCCCCAGCAGCACCTACTACCGGTCAAGTTCCTTCACTCGTTCACATCCACCAGCAGCACCTACCACAGGTCAGGTTCCTTCACTGGTTCACATCCCCCAGCAGCACCTACCACAGGTCAGGTTCCTTCACTCGTTCACATCCACCAGCAGCACCTACCACAGGTCGGTTTCCTTCACCCGTTCACACCCCCCAGCAGCACCTACCACAGGTCGGTTTCCTTCACCCGTTCACACCCCCCAGCAGCACCTACCACAGGTCGGTTTCCTTCACCCGTTCACATCCCCCAGCAGCACCTACCACAGGTCGGTTTCCTTCACCCGTTCACACACCCCAGCAGTACCTACCACAGGTCAGGTTCCTTCACCAGTTCACATCCACGAGCAACACCTACCACAGGTCAGGATTCCTTCAGCCGTTCACATCCCCCAGCAGCACCTACCACAGGTCAGGTTCATTCACTCGTTCACATCCCCCCGCAGAACCTACCACAGGTCAGGTTCCTTCACCCGTTCACATCCCCCAGCAGCACCTACCACAGGTCAGGTTCCTTCACTCATTCATATCCCCCAGCAGCACCTACCACAGGTCAGGTTCCTTCACTTGTTCACATCCACCAGCAGCACCTACCACAGGCCAGGTTCCTTCACCCGTTCACATCCCCCAGCAGCACCTACCACAGGCCAGATTTCTTAACCCGATCACAACCCCCAGCAGCACCTACCACAGGTCAGGTTCCTTCACTCGTTCATATCCCCCAGCAGCACCTACCACAGGTCAGGTTCTTTCACCCATTCACATCCCCCAGCAGCACCTACTACCGGTCAGGTTCCTTCACTCGTTCACATCCACCAGCAGCACCTACCACAGGTCAGGTTCCTTCACTCGTTCACATTCCCCAGCAGCACCTACCACAGGTGAGGTTCTTTCACTCGTTCACATCCCCCACCAGCACCTACCACAGGTCAGGTTCTTTCACTCATTCACATCCCCCAGCAGCACCTACCACAGGTCAGGTTCCTTCACTCGTTCACATCCCCCAGCAGCACCTACCACAGGTCAGGTTCCTTCACTCGTTCACATCCACCAGCAGCACCTCCCAGCAAACACAAATCATCTACACAACGTTCGCCTATCTCTTGCCATAGGTGTGGGAATGATTTGCATTGAGAATGGTGCAGGAAAGCCTTTGAGAAACTTTTACTCAAAAAATCCAAACACAAAGGTTTAATTATAAATTGTTTTTCTACAATTATTTTCTTCCAAATGTAAAACAAATAGTTTTTACATGTTTAAATATAAAATTTATGGTGTTTTTTTGTAAAATTCATTAATAAATTGTGAATGATATATATTGGCTGAGTGAAACCTTTATAATCCATTTAGTTATAATTTGAACAGAAAAAAGTATTTTTCCAAATTTTCTAAAAATTGCTCTTTTTAACACAATTTGACTCCTTATACATTCCACTAAACACTATATCATGTTTAAATATATAATTTATGTATTATTCTCTAAAATAATTTATATAAATTATATAAGTTGTTGGAAAGTGGTGTTAAGGATTCTGAAAACATTTTGTTGTGTTAATATGTTCTTATTAACTATGTCTCAAGTTCACAGTTTATCAAACAAGAATATTAACATTCGTCAACTCTTAAAATCTTATATGTTATCTTGCTGGTGCAAAAAAGGGTGAATCTTTAGGAACAGCTATAGTATCTATATATCACAAATGGTGTTTTCCCTAACTCAAACAATGTAGGGTTTATTATTCTACACATATTTCTAATGACTCTTAGATGTTTACATTCTCTGAAGTATAATTGTGAAGGCTGTGTCCATCACTCTCAACACAGATTCTTAAACTCGTCTCTGCAGGTTCAACTATATAATTAGTTTCCATTTTGAATTTCCATGGACATTTGTATCCAAAATGAAACCAATGTGGTTTCCTTCAGCGCCTTCAGCCAGCACATTTGCTCATTCATTTCCACAGATTCCAACAAGGTAGGGGATTTACAGAAATTTGTATATTCATATTGTTATATATTAAAAATATGAATGCAGTTCAATATGATAAGACAAATACATGAGTTTATGATAAATTCGTTTTCTGTGATATACCATTGATATGCTCTTTTTTTCTTTAAACGGCAGACTAAACTAAAGTGCTCACATCAACAGATTTGATGTATAAATGGTCAACGCTCAACAGAGTTAGTATAAATGTATTAGTATAAATCTTACTTGTCTCATTGTTAATTCACATTCAATGTCAACTTGTGGTTTTGATGTGGCACGTTTGGCCAAGACACCCCACCCCATTATGCACCCCATACCCATCTTGTGGGCGGTTGTGGAAAGGGTTACAGAGGCACATAATGGGCTCAGGGACTGAACCCCACAATTCATTTAGCTAAGCAAGTTACAATCTTGATGAGCTAGTTACAAAATTCAATATAAGTCATCACATCAACAATGGGTTCGAGATCGACCTCAAGTACAGGTTCTAAATTAAGCAACTGACATATGTGGAGAGCTAGTATCAAAATTTATATGTTTGTCCTGCACACCGTCCCCCATCCAGTGGGCAGCGGTGGATAGGTTACAATCACTTAGTTGTTATCTACAGTTAGCAAACTGGGGATATTTGGCTAAAATTTCTGGTAGCAGATCATTTTGAATGAAATATTGACACATCGCTGGAACATTGGTTATAGAATTGTCTCTAAATTCATGTATCTTTTCGCACTCCATCACATAGTGACGGAGGGTGTGCGAATAATTTTGTTGACACAGTTTACATTTGGTCAGGTCTACATCAGCAGATAATGAGAATTCCCAGAGATACTTGTAACCGAGTCTAAGCCGAGCAGTAGTAACATCTAGAAGTCTGCTGATTTTATTGGATGATCCATAGATGTGTGGCTCCTCTTGTATGATATGTATGATAGATGGAATTACTAGTTCCAGTTTCTAGGCAGGCGATGAGTACTCACAATAACCTTAATTAAGCGTCAAAACAAAAATGTGTATACTCTTTTTACTCTCCTGACCTTAGTTCTCGAGCTATGTATTTCATTTTGGTACCAACGTGTTCGCAATAACATTCTCTAGAAGAAACTCAGCAAAAACGGTCACCAAAAGTTATATGAATACCAGCACCCAATAAATACCTACGTAGATGACTCGCCGTGAGTGCCCAAGAGCAACAAAATGTTTTTACTCTTGGGATTGTTATCACTTCCACACTTGTCCTACAGCGTTAATTTTGGTATCAATGTACTCGCAATGAAATTCCCAACACGGTGATATGAATATAAACGTAGAATAATGGTCGCTGCCCACCCGCAAGAGTGTGGGAAGTGGCGGAACTGTTACCCAGTATTGGTGACAAGACGACACATGGGCGATACAGTGCTTTGAAAGTTTATAATTATATCACTGTCCTGACATTATTATTGTATGTACGTCATTCATTTTTGTGCCAATGTTTTCGCAATAGAATGTTCTATGAGCCCGTAGGTAAAAAAGAGCAACAAAGCATAAGATAGAATAGCACCATATATAAAACAACGCTGGTACATATCAGTGAGCGTCAAACACACACGAAATGTGTGTGTTTGATGGTGGTCAAACGATGTTTGATGTGTTTGATCAGGTGATGTCCTGATCCGCATAATTAAAGTATGAATTATGTTGAGAAAAAATAAGAAAAAAGGGAAAAAAACAGGGGTGGGAGAAACATGACAGAAAAAGAGTAAAAATACAATTTGGTCAACAAAACAGCATTGTTTAAAATAAAAGATATGGATTGACATTTTGGGGGTTAGGTTGGTAGGTTACATTGAGTTAATTAGGTAGTACTTAGTGTTTATCTGTTATAGATAGGAGCTGCCTGGTATGGGCCAATAGGCCTTCTGCAGTTACCTTTGTTTTTATGTTTTTGCCCTGTAACCTAAATGGTTAGAGAGGCACATATATGGGCTTAGGGACTGAACCCCACACTACATTTAGCTAAGCTGGTTACAATCTTGATGATATAGTTACAAAATTCTGTATAAGTCGTCACATTATCAATGGGTTCGAGATCAACCACAATTTCCTGAATAGATATAACAAAGGGGATATTAATAGGGTATTAAAATTGTCAACACAAGATAGAACACGAAACAATGGGTATAAATTGGATAAGTTTAGATTTAGGAAAGACTTGGGTAAATACAGGGTCAGTAACAGGGTTGTTGATTTGTGGAATTTTTCTTAACTTATAAATTTATCTTTATTTATCTTAAACTGGTTGGGAGAGGTACAGTTTTTAACATAATTGGGAAGGTCATTCCACATTCGAGGTCTCTTGATTTGTAAAGCATTTCTAGTTTGACTAAGTCGTACTCTTGGAATATAAAATAGGTATTTGTTTCTGGTGTGGTGCTCATGGGATCTGTTACAACCTTCTAGGAAGCTTTTAAGGTCAGGATTGACATTACAGTGCAGCGTTTTATATATATAAAATACACATGAGAGTATGTGCAGGGACTTAATATCTAACATATTCAGAGATTTGAGTAAGGGGTCCATATATACTGCCCGGTTGCCTGAAATGCTATAGGCCTACTATAGTGGCTTTAGGTATTGTATGCACTAGCTCTATCTATAAATCCAACATTATGTTTGTAAATCAACTATGTATGTACTTTCCTGAATAAAATTGACTTTACTGTACACTTATATTCTCTGTGGATTTGTTACCCCTATCGTTTGGGAGAAAAAAAATGACTAATACGTTCGGCGAATGACTTTGACTTCAACTTCACTTTGACTTCGTTCATGTCATCGTATTTTCCGTAATATATAAAGGTTATGACAATGCAATTATATTATTGTGTGCAAATAAGTTTGAAATTTCATGTACCCTAAAAATATTAAAATAAAGAATAAGAATAATTAAATAATTGTTGTAGTAAATTGTCACACGTTCATCATACGCAAACGAACACACAGTGTGGAGCGTCAGTACAAGACCGCCGCCATTTTAAAACACGGCTTCGAATGTAAGTAATGTTTTTCTCGTACTAACACTGTGTTATGCAATAGATTAGGTCTTGAATTCACAAATTTAGTTGTTACATCTGACAGAGTATGTTAGACGGTGTAATGCTGGTCCATGTTGACGTATTTGTGGGCTTGATTGGTTTACATGTGATGGCACACAATATCGGCACCCCACAACATGCTGTTGAAGTTGGAATGCATGGCATAGGCTCCTCACACAATGTTCTTTATGTGGTCCTCAGGTGATAGTTTTCTATTTAGAACCACCCCTAGATCTCTTTATCAGAATTCCTTAAAGATTTCTCACATGGTTTTCTTAATGATAGATTGTGGGCTGTAAGGGACAGGTTTGATGTATGGATTAGTTGATAGAAGTTCCAGTCCACCTGTAGACAGGGATCTCACATCAGCTTGTATATTATACAAGGATAAGATTTGATAAATTCAGTTATTTGACTGAACACTGGCTCTGTTTAAATCAGAGATTTAAACATACATAGTCTAACCTAGCTCCTTTCTTTTTTACCTAGCCTAACCTAGCCTAACCTAGCACACAATATCGGCACCCCACAACATGCTGTTGAAGTTGGAATGCATGGCATAGGCTCCTCACACAATGTTCTTTATGTGGTCCTCAGGTGATAGTTTTCTATTTAGAACCACCCCTAGATCTCTTTCTTTATCAGAATTCCTTAAAGATTTCTCACATGGTTTTCCTAATGATAGATTGTGGGCTGTAAGGGACAGGTTTGATGTATGGATTAGTTGATAGAAGTTCCAGTCCACCTGTAGACAGGGATCTCACATCAGCTTGTATATTATACAAGGATAAGATTTGATAAATTCAGTTATTTGACTGAACACTGGCTCTGTTTAAATCAGAGATTTAAACATACATAGTCTAACCTAGCTCCTTTCTTTTTTACCTAGCCTAACCTAGCCTAACCTAGCACACAATATCGGCACCCCACAACATGCTGTTGAAGTTGGAATGCATGGCATAGGCTCCTCACACAATGTTCTTTATGTGGTCCTCAGGTGATAGTTTTCTATTTAGAACCACCCCTAGATCTCTTTCTTTATCAGAATTCCTTAAAGATTTCTCACATGGTTTTCCTAATGATAGATTGTGGGCTGTAAGGGACAGGTTTGATGTATGGATTAGTTGATAGAAGTTCCAGTCCACCTGTAGACAGGGATCTCACATCAGCTTGTATATTATACAAGGATAAGATTTGATAAATTCAGTTATTTGACTGAACACTGGCTCTGTTTAAATCAGAGATTTAAACATACATAGTCTAACCTAGCTCCTTTCTTTTTTACCTAGCCTAACCTAGCCTAACCTAGCACACAATATCGGCACCCCACAACATGCTGTTGAAGTTGGAATGCATGGCATAGGCTCCTCACACAATGTTCTTTATGTGGTCCTCAGGTGATAGTTTTCTATTTAGAACCACCCCTAGATCTCTTTCTTTATCAGAATTCCTTAAAGATTTCTCACATGGTTTTCCTAATGATAGATTGTGGGCTGTAAGGGACAGGTTTGATGTATGGATTAGTTGATAGAAGTTCCAGTCCACCTGTAGACAGGGATCTCACATCAGCTTGTATATTATACAAGGATAAGATTTGATAAATTCAGTTATTTGACTGAACACTGACTCTGTTTAAATCAGAGATTTAAACATACATAGTCTAACCTAGCTCCTTTCTTTTTTACCTAGCCTAACCTAGCCTAACCTAGCACACAATATCGGCACCCCACAACATGCTGTTGAAGTTGGAATGCATGGCATAGGCTCCTCACACAATGTTCTTTATGTGGTCCTCAGGTGATAGTTTTCTATTTAGAACCACCCCTAGATCTCTTTCTTTATCAGAATTCCTTAAAGATTTCTCACATGGTTTTCCTAATGATAGATTGTGGGCTGTAAGGGACAGGTTTGATGTATGGATTAGTTGATAGAAGTTCCAGTCCACCTGTAGACAGGGATCTCACATCAGCTTGTATATTATACAAGGATAAGATTTGATAAATTCAGTTATTTGACTGAACACTGGCTCTGTTTAAATCAGAGATTTAAACATACATAGTCTAACCTAGCTCCTTTCTTTTTTACCTAGCCTAACCTAGCCTAACCTAGCACACAATATCGGCACCCCACAACATGCTGTTGAAGTTGGAATGCATGGCATAGGCTCCTCACACAATGTTCTTTATGTGGTCCTCAGGTGATAGTTTTCTATTTAGAACCACCCCTAGATCTCTTTCTTTATCAGAATTCCTTAAAGATTTCTCACATGGTTTTCCTAATGATAGATTGTGGGCTGTAAGGGACAGGTTTGATGTATGGATTAGTTGATAGAAGTTCCAGTCCACCTGTAGACAGGGATCTCACATCAGCTTGTATATTATACAAGGATAAGATTTGATAAATTCAGTTATTTGACTGAACACTGGCTCTGTTTAAATCAGAGATTTAAACATACATAGTCTAACCTAGCTCCTTTCTTTTTTACCTAGCCTAACCTAGCTTGTTTTCCCAAGCCGGTCTATGGCCCATGTTTTTTTTCGATGCCTCAGTGGTCCATGCACATGTCCGTTCAAGGGGATTAAATAGCCGTTCTATGGCCCCAGGGTTTTACGAACTTCTTTTTCCCAAGCCGGTCTATGGCCCGTGTTTTTTTTTATGCCTCAGTGGTCCATGCACAGGTCCGTTCAAGGGGATTAAATAGCCGTTCTATGGCCCCAGGGTTTTCTCAAATTTTCTTTCATAGCCGGTCTATGGCCCCTGGGTTTTACGAACTTTTTTAGAATCTGGATGTAGCAGGTGCTCAATTGTCAAAAGTGAAAAATTGGTTTTGTCTTCCGAATGCACCATTTCTGTAAATTTGCTAATAATCTTTTAAAAATAGTAAATGCCATTATTTTTGCAAAATTATTACGAGATCTATTATACTAATAACGGTTTGATAAAATACAGTAGATTGCCTACTGGATAATAGTTCCAGTCCACCTGTAGACAGGGATCTCACATCAGCTTGTATATTATACAAGGATAAGATTTGATAAATTCAGTTATTTGACTGAACACTGGCTCTGTTTAAATCAGAGATTTAAACATACATAGTCTAACCTAGCTCCTTTCTTTTTTACCTAGCCTAACCTAGCTTGTTTTCCCAAGCCGGTCTATGGCCCATGTTTTTTTTCGATGCCTCAGTGGTCCATGCACATGTCCGTTCAAGGGGATTAAATAGCCGTTCTATGGCCCCAGGGTTTTACGAACTTCTTTTTCCCAAGCCGGTCTATGGCCCGTGTTTTTTTTTATGCCTCAGTGGTCCATGCACAGGTCCGTTCAAGGGGATTAAATAGCCGTTCTATGGCCCCAGGGTTTTCTCAAATTTTCTTTCATAGCCGGTCTATGGCCCCTGGGTTTTACGAACTTTTTTCCCAAGCCGGTCTATGGCCCCTGGGTTTTATGAACTTTTTTTCCCAAGCCGGTCTATGGCGTGTATGTTAAATAAACCAAATTTTTCACTTTTGACAATTGAGCACCTGCTACATCCAGATTCTAGGGAGGAAAGGAATATAATATAATATCTAATATATCTATCTGTGTGAAATAGATTAAATCCATTTATTTGATATTCAGCTAATAGTTCTGTATTTTCTACATTCATCCATGTTTTGGTAAGTGCAATAATATGTATTGTTTCATTGCAGATTAGAGATTCAAGATAGTTCTAGATTTCCGAAGTACTGAAACGCGCGCCATACAGGCTTGGTGGATCTAGGTGCAAGGTAAAATTATTTACATTTACTTGTTTTGTATTTATGTTTTGTATTTATATGCATATATGCATTTATATGCATTATTCTATAGAATAATAGATCTCGTAATAATTTTGCAAAAATAGTGGCATTTACTATTTTTAAAAGATTATTAAAAAATTTACTGATATGGTGCATTCGGAAGGGCGAAGAGGGAGAACGGCCTGTTGACATAGCTCGGGTGCAGGGGGGGGGGTTGTGTAAAAGCCTGGTTTGTGCCTCGGAGAGGCTATGGGATCCAGTAAGTTCAGTAGAACTTCGGTTTCAACCCTTTTACCCTGTTGTAGCTCAGTCGATTAAGGCAGTGTCTAGGATGCTCCCGGACGCAGGTTCGAATCCTCGTCACGGCCCTTGTGGATTTGTTCATTTGATGCATCACGTTATTGTGATCTGTGTGTGTAATTCTTCACTTGCTACAGCAACAGGAATGTGTGTGTATGTATTTGTGTTGTTGAATATGACCGAAAGTGTAAGATTAATGATTCTAACACAAATCGTCTGAATATTTGTTTTTCTTCACTGTCGAGAGTAGTTAAAAAAATTTACTCGAGTTTATTTTCACACTTTATTTATGGTCCTTAAGTCCCTCTCCTTAATGCTGCTGCTGTTTCTCGCATCTTTGCATCACTTGTATGTTTGGGGGTTTGGCCTCTTGCTATATATTGATTCCATTTGTGTGTGTTTGGGTCTCAGGCCCTCTCGCAATTTCTGTTGAACAAACCCCTTTTCCTAGTTCTGCATCTCTCCTTTGGTACAAATTTTGTTGTGCTTTTATCATATATTTCACAAAACTTGACATACATTTCATTTACTTCATGTCCTATCAGCAAGTGTTTGTCAAATTCTTTAAGGAAAGTTTATCATCCTGATTGCAGATCTCTAGCGATATTATGTCAACTTCTTGTGGATTCGCAATCATTATTTAATTTACCTTTAGGTGTTCTTTCACCAGCACAGCAACACTGTACCTCTCCCAACCAGTTTAAGATAAAAACTAAGTACTAACTAATTAACTCAATGTAACCTACCTTACCCCCAAAATGACAACCCATGTCTTCTATTTTAAACAATGCTGTTTTGTTGACCAAATTGTATTTTTGTTTTTTTCTGCAATGTTTCCCCCCCCCCCCCCCCACCACTCTACCACCACATTGAGTTTAGTAGCTCTGTGCACGTCAGGTGCTGTTTAATATACAGACCTACTCCTCCATTTGACCTAGTTTCTCTATCACATCTATATCACTTTGTGCTTTAGCCCTGGTGGAGCTTGGTCCACCAGGGTGTTGTTTGGAGTGGCCCGCAGATCCACATACAGTCTGCATATGATATACAGTCTGTTGATCAATTAAACTACAGTAGTTAGTTTTATTCACCGAATGCACCAATATGTGTTCATTCTTCCCAGATGAAGGAACTAGGTAATATTCATCATCTGAATGCACCATCTGATGCTTTAACACACTCATGATACACGAGAGGTTTAAAAAACTTTTAAAACTTTTAAAACTTTTTGACCTATGTATTTAAAAGCAATTCTAAAGTTAAAAAGTGTAGCATAGGCCCCTCGCAGAATGTTCTTAATATGATCCTCAGGTTATAGTTTTCTATCTAAAACCACCCCTAGATCTCTTTCTTGATCAGAATTCTTTATAGATCTCAGTGGCTCGATCATAGAAACTGCTCTAAATCCTTGTTGGCCTGGATTGTGGAGGTCATTGGTCTCTATAAAACTAGTAATCTGACTCCTGATCACTCTCAAATAATTTTATTATGTGGGATGTTAGTGCAACTGGTCTATAATTCTTTGCCAATGCTTGTGTTGTGTTGTGTTGTTTTGGTAGTGATGTGCAATGTGTTGTTTTGGTAGTGATTCGTCCAGTTCTGGTAGTAGTGCGGTTGTTGTGTAGTGTAGTACTTGTGTGCTTGTTAATGACTTGTATTCCAGTCTTGTGGGTATCTCCTTTCCCCTACGGGCCAACTGCTTTGTTCTTACCTAGCATTTTGCTTTGTTTGGGTATGAATGTTTGTGTGCCGTATATTTTGCAAAATTTGCCATATATCTCATTATTTACTCCTCTGCCTAGCAACAAGTCTGTCTAATTATACTCATTAACTGTTTTTCAAAGTTCCCCATAGTGTCCTTTATTGAAATCGAGTTCATGAACCGTTTCAATGTTCTTATTTTCTTCTAGATTATATCTTAAAGTATATTTAAATGTTAGTTATTATTGTTATTAAATGTTATTGTGACATTGCATTGCAATTGAGCTATGTTGTTTACCATACCGTTCATTTCGTGAGTATAAGTATAGATGCCACACTTGTGACAGGTAAAACCATGCCTTTTTTGAAAAACAGCACCGTCTGTTGCACGTAAGAGCAACCCACACTATATTATGTTGCGATATTATTTCAATATTTCCGATTGTATTGATAATTTGAATTTTCATAGATTTCAATTTATTTTCATTTCGATTTAATAATTTTGTGTGACATTGCATTGAAATTGAGCTGTGTTGTTTACCATACTGTTCATTTCATGAGTATAGTTTATTTT
This sequence comes from Procambarus clarkii, assembly GCF_040958095.1. Classification (NCBI taxonomy): domain Eukaryota; kingdom Metazoa; phylum Arthropoda; class Malacostraca; order Decapoda; family Cambaridae; genus Procambarus; species Procambarus clarkii. The sequence goes on from NW_027189132.1 coordinate 3,964,297, forward strand.
TTTATTTTTTTCATTTCATTTTTTTAGCTGTTCTTATTTTTCAGTGATGGGAATATCAGATCATTTGATGTTCCCAATTTTCTGATGGAAGCATCAGACCATTATAGAATGCATCGGATGAGGTAGTTTGGAATGGTGGGGAGGACGAGAGGGGGGTATGGTGGGGAAGACGAGGGGACAGAGGAGAGGGTAATGGTGGGGAGGACGAGGGGACTGGGGAGTTGGGGATGGTGGGGACAGGGGAATGCTGGGGAGGACAAAGGGACAGGTGAATGGGAGATGGTGGGGGAGGAAGAAGGACAGGGGAGGGGAAAATGGTAAGGAGGACGATGGGACAGGGAAGTGGGAATAGTGGGGATGATGTGGGGACAGGGAAGTGGGAAGGACGAGAGGACTGTGGAATGGGGAATAGCAAAGTGAATTATAATTATATATATTAATTAATTCTTATAAATTTCCAGAAGCCTGTATCAACACCCACACTAATGCAACTGAAAGAGATGTTGAGACAAGTATTGCTGATATGTTGAAGAACGCCCCAAACAAACTCGGTGGAAACAGATACAAGGTAAAGTTTGCCAATTTGCTGTAGTCTAATTCAATTTCTTTTTAGTAATCTTCGAGAACATTTATGCTATGAATAAGATAAAATAATGTAACTGATTTTGATTTATTTACTATTTATTATTTATTTACCGTTATTAGTATAATAGATCTCGTAATAATTTTGCAAAAATAATGGCATTTACTATTTTAAAAAGCTCGGGTGCAGGGGGGGGGGGTTATGTAAAAGCCTGGTTTGTGCCTCGGAGAGGCTATGGGATCCAGTAAGATCGTCCTTCCTTTCCTCCCTAGAATCTGGATGTAGCAGGTGCTCAATTGTCAAAAGTGAAAAATTGGTTTTGTCTTCCGAATGCACCATTTCTGTAAATTTGCTAATAATCTTTTAAAAATAGTAAATGCCATTATTTTTGCAAAATTATTACGAGATCTATTATACTAATAACGGTTTGATAAAATACAGTAGACTGCCTACTGGTTTTACCTGTAATAAGGTTTGATACAGATGATTATGATTATGGTTTTGGCCTCCACCACCCTCTCACCTAACTTGTTCCAACCATGTCTACCACGGTTTTGTCTTCCGAATGCACCATTTCTGTAAATTTGCTAATAATCTTTTAAAAATAGTAAATGCCATTATTTTTGCAAAATTATTACGAGATCTATTATACTAATAACGGTTTGATAAAATACAGTAGACTGCCTACTGGTTTTACCTGTAATAAGGTTTGATACAGATGA